>NW_028185694.1:1170456-1172277 GCF_003343005.1 Rhea americana | reverse complement strand
AAAAAAAAAAAAAAGAAAAAAGCATCAATTAAAGGCTAGCTTCCCTACAGCAATACTATATTTGGTCAGGCTCCATGACTCATCTTTCCTAGAAATACTACAATGATATCACAAAGTCTGTTTCCTTCTTGCTCCAAGTAGGTTTACTCTCCCAAGTATACAGGGAATTCAGTTTTCTCAAAGCCTTTTGATTTCTAATGCAATAATATTTTATTATGCATGTAGCAAAGCAAGAGTTAGGCAGTTCTTCTCTCACTATAGCAATTTTGAGACTATATTTTCTTCCTTAATTGAGCCAAGAATTGTAATATCCACTCCAAAAATACAAAGTTCTAAAGTCAAATCGTGTAGAAAAACCCATACATGTTTCTAACATCCTTTAAGAATATTTACATGAATCTATTTCAGCTATGTTTGTTTAAACATATCCCATTTCTGGATCAAAAAATTAACTTGGAGGCTGAATTTTAATTTTTCATTCTGTAATTCAATACAAACAGCTTAAGCTTGTGTAATATGAGCATTCTGGGGTAAAAAATAGGCTTCCTTGGTTTGTCCAGAACAGAGCGTGCTACTAGCAGGAAGAGGCTACTAAGTAAACCATTTTCTAGGAAATGGAAAGAGTAGTCCATGGAAATTTGATATTWTTCCTTTAAATATTTTGGAGGCTTTCCTTTTTTATTGAAAAAGTCATTGGACCTGCCTGGAGCAATGGAGCATTGAGGAACTAAACTTTATGAAATTAAGAAAGACAATTATCTGACTGTATCTTTATAGTTTCCCATTATTCTCAATTACTGAAAAACAAAAAGACAATCAGTGATGTTGATGAGACCTTCAACCAGGAACACAGTGAGTGACCTTGGAAACCTACTGGAAGTGAAATTAAAGCTGCAGCCTGCAGCTATCRGACTGTAACATACTTTTAGAAGTGGAGAGAAAGACCAAAACCTGGCTGTTTGGTAGAACCTTTGTTTTTTTGCTGAAAGACTAGTMCTTTGTGTAATATGTAATATTCACCGATAATTATGAGGCTGAAATGTACTACTTATTGTATAACCAAACAACTCCTGTTAAACCAACAGAACTATTTCCTGAGATTTGAAAAGTATACAGAATAATCTCTTTTCAATGCCACTAGTGGGTGAGGAACTGACTCACTCAAAATGAGAACAAATGGATGTAGTAAGAAAAAGAYATTGGAGATGTTAGGGTTGCATCAACCTCATGAAGTCTGCGTGGCAAAAGGCTGGAAGGTCAAATAAGAAGCACAGCTTGCACCACCATCAAAGGCTGAGTGCTTATGTTCAGGGAAAGAGGTTCATGATATTAAGTGTTGTCAATTCTGTGATAAATATTGTGGAGTCTACAACAGACTAGGGCTCTTAGAAGATGTACAGATTTGCACAAAAAAGGCATAATCACTTTGATACAAGAGGAATATTGGAGTATTTCACTGCCATCCATTTATAGATCATAACATAGAGCTCACAGAGAATAGAGTAGCAGCTGCATAACTGGCAATAAATGGATTCTCCTGTTTACTGTGAGGGTGACTGAGCATTGGCATAGGTTGCCCRGAGAGGTTRTAGAGTCTCCATCCTTGGAGATATTCAAAACCTGCGTGGACACAGTCCTAGGCAACCCGTCCTAGCCAGCCCCGCTTGAGGGAGGATTGGACTAGATCATCTCCAGAAGTTCCTGTCAACTTCAATCATTTTGTGATTCTGTGTAAGGAGATCCTAACTAGATCAGTAATTACCTGGGATGCTGAAATCTTAGAAGATAAGGAAGCCTAAAATACCTGCAGGTTTGGGGGAA
>NW_028185694.1:1135839-1170361 GCF_003343005.1 Rhea americana | reverse complement strand
GGAAAGGAAAGGAAAGGAAAGGAAAGGAAAGGAAAGGAAAGGAAAGGAAAGGAAAGGAAAGGAAAGGAAAGGAAAGGAAAGGAAAGGAAAGGAAAAGGACATGGAAACTGATGTATTCTGAGTTTGAAATGAAACTTTTACACACATGTAAGCAAAAGTTGAGTATGAAGAGTGAATAATTACTACATCAGTCTGCAGAGGTATATCTATTTTCACTTTTCATGAGAAAAGATATTTCACTACTGAACTACTGAAATAAATAATAGATATTTAAGATGAGATCTAGTTAGTCTAATGCAGACACTGCTTCACTAAACCCCTGTCTTTCTTCAAAGAAGACAGGGACAATCTGATCTTCTTATTAAATAATATCAGTGAAGACAGGTAGAAAACTGTCCTCTGAAGAACTATCATACACTTCAGTTTGGTCAGCTTCATTTTCTATGGAATATAGACAATTTGAGAGGACTGTCTGATCCACCTGAGTTAGTATTTAAGAAGTACAAGGAGCTTAGCATATTACCTATTCATGGTGCAACTCCATTTGCAATCAGCTGAAATTAGGATTACTCACAACTTTTTAAAATCTGGGTTGACTTTTTCATGACAAAAACCTGTGGCTTATACGATTCATCTGCCATTCTAGTCTCTAAGAACGCATACAGAGATGCTCAAATCATTTTTGGTGTTGGAATCAACACATTTGCTTAAYCTAACCAGTCCCCTGAGAATGGGGAAAGAGGATGTTTTAGTCCCTATGAAGCACCACTGTAATGGAGACACCGTGTTTCCAGGACTCAGGCTACTGTATGAGCACAGCACTGCACCTTATTGCACTAGCATACGAGCAAACTCAGGTATCCCTGCACGGCATTCACTGCACTGCGTAAACRTATCTTCTCAACATAGAACTGCTCTAGCAGACAAGGGCGGGTACTGAGCTTAGGCCTTCTCAGGGCTTGCTGTATAGACTGTTCTCTCCTTGCAGTTGTCCACTTCATTCTCTCTATATTTCCCAGCTTCTTACAGGATTAGGATTTGGGTCTTACAGCTGGCATTCTCACTCACGGCACTTATTTTTTCTCAGCTCACAGGCCAATGTGGTTTTTTTTTGAAATATATTTTCCCCAGCATCATCTTTTCAACAGTTGAACTGTTTTAGCCATGGCTTCCTCCAAAAATTCTGAGATAGATATCTGGCCTAAAACTTGAGCTTGAGCTACTAAATTTGACAAGTGTGCAAGGAGTGAGAACAAGCACTTCTGGTGAAATGCTGTCAAACATTTCACTCTAGCTGGAGTTACTGGCTCTGTCTACTATATTTTTGTGGTTTATTTTAGGCACTCTAATTTCTTGCATCTTGATAGAAAGCAATAATACAGTTAAAAATTGTTAAAATGAGTTAAAAATTGATCTCTCGCTCTAAACAAGTATAGATTGAGTAAGTCACTTCTTTCTTAAAGTTTTCTTTCTTTATTTTATAACTGATTAGTTTCTAAGAGATGGTCTTTTTCATTATAGAACCATTTCTCCCTGCTTTCAGAGCACCCATCATATTTAATTCATTTTTAAATAATTTTGTTCAGCTACGGTTAACCCTTGCCACCATCAATCTTTATTTCCTACCCTCCTCTGAACCACCCACTTGCTACAGTGAAMGGAATCTATGGAGTTTTATCTTCATTTGCAAAAGCAGCTGTTCTCRACCTGTTCCTGTGTTGAGCATTTCATTTCGTGCTGAGAGTGTTGCTCGCCTTTTGTTTTATCATTCTAGGCTCTAAGATGTTCCTGATAAACCACAAAAAATTCCAGTAATGCAACGGAAGGAACTAACTCCTTAGAAGTAATTTAAATGCCTTCAGATATCACTTTTCATCGGTAGCTTGGCAKAAGACTTTGAAGAGTTCTGGCAATTAAAACACTGCTGTTAAGTCAACAACTGAAGATGTCATTAGACCACCATACAGGTCTATGATTTGTCTACATCTTGATATTTCAAATAATTCCTCTCCTTTCCCTGTCCTCATCTCTCCCTCTCCCTTTCCCCCCCAACCTTGACCCTCTCCCTCTCCCTCTTCTGCTCCTTCCACCTGTTGCATTATAGCAAATGAGAAAATAACTGCAAAAAAACAAGGACAAATAAAGACATAGAACAACTCCCATATCCAGCAAAAAGCAATTAAATAGATTAAGATTGCATAGCTGGAAAATATATAACTGAAGAAGGGTAAGATAGATGTTTGTAAATGGCACAGAGAAAAGTTCTATGGTGTTCTTATACCAAAAATAGGGGGAACTATATGAAGTTACCAGGTGGCAAGAACAAAAGAAAAAGATTCTTGTTCACACTACATTATATGAATYATATTGTTGAACAACTTGCTCTGGAACTACATGATTGTGAAATTTTACAGAGCTTTAAAAGCAATCATTAAACATGGGATATCAGCTCTAGCTCCGGGAGTTCCTGAGCTGAAGGTCACTGCAAGCGGCTCAGTGGGCTGAGGAAGCACTGCTGTATGATTACCCACATCCCACACACTCTTACAGGGATTGCTAGTAGGACAAATTTTTTTTTTTCTGGCCCGAAATATTTGTTCTGTCATTTACTATAAACAATATATTTTATTTCCAGCATGTGTGCCATGGATATGACATCTCTTCTTTTTTTTTTCCCCCTCTCTTTTTTTTTTTAATTTGTTTAATCAGGATATTACAACCTAATACGAAGAGATACAGAGTGCCAGAAGGTGGCAAATTTTAAAATTTTATTGGTCAGGGGAAAAAAAAGAGTTTTTTTCTATTGTGGGGCTGAGAAAAGGTAATGTTAGATACTGATTATTGCTGCAGCCTTTTTTTAACAAATGCTGTTGTTTTCAGCTCTAAAGGTTTCATCAAATCACAGTAGTGACAGATAACTTATTAGCACTACATCAGCCACTCAGCTCATACAAAGCTGTTATCTTATATTTTTCAAGGGCTCATCCGTTTGTGTCATTTCCAATATCATTTAAAAACATTTTTTTTTTATTTGAGTGGAGAAAATGGCTTATGACCTACAGAGGAAGTATGGGATATTACTGAGTAAGAAATGGTTTTCATCTGTTTAAAGGCCCACAAATCTATAACTCTTATTCACAGGTAGCTCTTATTCACAGTGCCATTCCCCTTGGCAAATAACTTGAGAGGAGAGGACGGTTAAAATGCTGAACATTCAATAGACTKGGCTTAATCCTCTACTTTGTCACAGACTTTTTGCCTGTTGTTTCCTAGCTGAGAAAAGAAGACTTCACTTTGTCTTTCACCTCATTTTCAACAATTTATTTCTGCAGGCAGTCGAGATTAATTCACCTGCTGAGTCCTAGTTTTGTCTGAGTTTCTTAGGTTTTGCTATAATATCACTAATGTGAATAAAAAAACTAAGTAATATTTTGGCTTTAGTGGCTTTGTATTTCAAATGTATTAATTGAAAAATTTTGTACTGTAGAATAGAATATCTGAGAACTGAAATTCTCTCTCAGATATACAGTACTGCAAAAAATGCRCAGACCAGCTGAGCACAAACATCTAAAACTTATCAGAAATCCATTCAGCCATATTTTTTGTTACACTGGGGAAACAATGCAATTGAGTAGTTCTGTAATTTCATCAGGCKCTTGGATATAATCTAATTTAAAAGTTATTGTACTGAGAAATATTTATTCAAAGATTCAAGAAAACAATATAGAATGCAAACCATTAATTAAAGTCACCCTCAGGTTATATCTTTATGTTCTATTAACTTTGTACAATGACTCTAGGTTTTATCTGTTTTAGTTTAATTCGAATAAAGGAATGAAATGCAGCTATCGTGTTCTGTAAGTTTTGAGAGAACAGAAGCAATAAAGTGTATAATCAAGCGGTATAATGCAGAGATTTCTCTTTTGATTTTATGTGTTTACTTTATTTTTATGCATGATTGCAATAACAACTTCATGTATTTTTCAATGTTCTCTGATTTAGCTCTCAGTTCTCTAAAAGCCTTGACTAGAGGGTCCTGATGAGTACCACTGAAGTCAAAGACACACATAAGGATAAGTAAGCCTGCTATAAATCTATGCAGTCCATCCCTCTCATAAGTACCCTTCCTCCTTTGCTCTTCCGTGAATCATGACTGTTTATATGCCTCATTGAGCACGTGGTCCTCAAAGCTACAATACTGAACTGCTGCAGCCCAGTCTTCATCAGGCAGACTCCTTTCTGTATTTCCTGACATCATTATTTCCACAGCAACTCACGTGTCTTGCTTCTGCTGAACTTTGTCTTCTTTACCCTGTGTCTTTCAATGCTTATCTTAGCAGCTTCTTGCCTGCCTTCCTCCAGCACCTCCAGACTTTACTCTGTTCCTGCAGTGCTTGTTGCCAGCAGGTCCGGCTAAGCTTTCCCCAAAGCCTGTCCCTGTCTCCCCCCTTCTAATTTACCGCACAGACCAACATCTTCCTCAGCAGTCATCTTCCTCTCATACCTCTCTGTCTCCWTGGCTCCTTTCCGTTGCCCTTTTGCTCTGCAAATAGCCCTTCTCTTCCAGTCCCAGGTGGCTCCTTTTCTTCCTTAGAGGAGCTCTCAATGGTAATATGGGAAGCAGGCATTGCTGCAGGTCTGTCTGTGGCAACGGCTTGCATTGTCGGAAGCTCTGTTCCAATATCAACATGTTTGTCATAAACTATACAGAGCCTGAGCAGGAGTACTGTGGGCCTGATCCATTCTTCCTTGAAGTCAATGGAAGTTTTTGCTCTGATTGTAATGAGTGCTGGATGAAGTTCTGACAATTGGTGACTAATGCTCTTTTCTGTGGTTCTGTATATTTCGTAATGCAAATATCCACCGTGGAGCATGACTCAGAGAAATATGAGGTACTTATTTTTTAATATTCATTTTCAACWCTTGGCAACAGCAGTCTAGCACAAATATTGTTTTTAATGTTATCCAAAGATCTTGTTTATCTCTATTCTTCACCTAGCAGCCTAGAAAAACAAACTTCYAGTTAAGAAATCTGTTTGACTAAGGTGACATTTTTATGAAAACAGACTCATTGAATCTTTGTTAAAATAAAATGTATGTTATCTTTGACTGCCAAGTTGAAAGTCTTTGCTACCTGGGCTCCCTTCCTATTTACATTAAAGCTGTCACTAGCAGTACCCAGGACCATCACTTTTCTGGGGATAACATTTACTCTGGACTGCCTCTTAACCTTAGCTGTGCAAACATGCATATTTGTTATATTATTCCTCACACTTGGAATCTGAAATTAGGGTATTATCTTGACTAAAATAAATAGCAGTTAGAAAGCCATTTACATTTTTTCTTCCTSCTGCAGGCATATTCCTCATCTAATTTGGGGTGTGTCAGAGGAAATCATTAACTATTCAAGTTAGTATCAAGTACTCCCATAAATAACATAGATGCTTTCCATCCTTACTACTTTATAGAKAGAAGTACTTAGTCGCTCTACAGTAGGACACAACAGGTGAATATGAATGTAAAATCTACAGCCAATTTAGAAAAATGAATAATGAAGAGAGGAAAGATAATTCAGACCCTCTATACACTTAGATTTAGCCTAAAGTAATTGGGGGCTAATATCTTCARCATTTTCATCTCTATTGAAGATGCTACCAGCCCTTACAGAAGAAAAAACAAAAGAAATAATTATGACTCAATCTTTGTTTCTTCACTTCTCTATCTATAAAACGGGAATAATACCGCTGTCTAATGTTTTATCAATACTATAGTAATAAGTGGATGAACGTATTTGTGAAGTACCCACAATTAATGGCAAGGACATATCCAAGATACAATTAATACATTTGTCTATATTGCAGGTTTCAGGTTAGGGATGCTAAAAAAATGTAAGCATAGAATAGGTAAGTTCAAATAAATAATGGATGTCTCACCTTTAATTGGATAGTGGAAAAACAGGATTTGCCGAGCCTCTGCAGAGAAGGACCTGGGGGCGCTGGTGGACAAGTTGATYATGAGCCAGCAATGTGCCCTCATGGCCAGGAAGGCCAGTGGGTATCCTGGGGTGCATTAGGAAGAGTGATGCCAGCAGGTCAAGGGAGGTGATCCTGCCCCTCTACTCAGCCCTGCTGGGGCCTCATCTCGAGTCCTGTGTGCAGTTCTGGGCTCCCCAGGACAAGAGAGACATGGAGCTACTGGAGAGAGTCCAAAAGGGCTGGACTACAGCTTTTGTAGGGCTACAAAGATGATTAGAGGAGTGGAGCACATCTTTTATGAGGAAAGGCTATGAGAACTGGGCCTGTTTAGCCTGGAGAAGAGAAGACTGAGAGGAGATCTTATCAATGTCTACAAATACCTTAAGGGAGGGTGCCAAAAGGAGGGGGCAGACCCTTTTCAGTRGTGCAAAGCAATAGGACAAGAGGCAATGGGCACAAACTGAACCACAGGAAGTTCCGCCTCAACATGAGGGGGAATTTCTTCYSTGTGAGAGTGACGGAGCACTGGACCAGGTTGCCYAGAGAGGTTGTGGAGTCTCCTTGTCTGGAGATCTTCAAGGCCTGCCTGGATGCAACCCTGTCTAACATGCTCTAGGTGACCCTGTTGAGCGGGGAGGTTGGACTAGATGATCTCCAGAGGTCCCTCAGCTATTCTGTGATTCTGTGGTTATTTGTAATCTTGTAAATATATACATACACACATATATATATATATATATATATAAGCATTTGAATGAAATAAGAAAAATACAGTTCTTATAAACAATATTTGGATTATGTTTAGATGTCTTTAAAGTATTATAGTAGCCTTAACTATGTACATTTCAACAATATTTGTGCTATGCCAAAGTATAATACTATAGTATAAAAAATAATAAAGTTGTAAGATAAGTCTGTTTTCTCCTTATAAATTATCTTTATTGATATAAATTCATGTTAGCATGTTTTGTTAGTCTTTTTCATGAGAATAAGATTTGTGTTGTCTGATTTACTGATATTGATTACGTAATGMTGAACTGCTTTGGCCTTTTCAATATGCTGTTATGGGATTGGTTATCTATTCCAGTTCACTACTGTAAGCTAGTATGGTTTAAACATGAAAGAATTGGAAAAGCCAGCCAATAAAATGACATAGCTGTAGAAATGTTAAAGAACTATGCAACACTCTACTAAACCTGACAGGCATTAAAGTGTGGAATTCTCATTCTTAGGACAAAGATGGTAATGAGAAGAGAAAGCAGCAGTATATAATCCATTTTTTTGACAATGATTGTAATTAAATTCAAAAGGATATGAAAGAAATCTGTTCTTATTGTATTTTATATATCATATATCTTATGGCTCTTCCTCAGGTCTTCTAATTTAGAGCCAATATTCTAGAATAACCTTTGGACAGTGATTCTTTGGGAAACATGCAAGATAACATGCCTGGAGTACAGTGTTACAAAGTGGTTTATACATTTCTAGAGAGATTCACATCTTCAGATATTAATATTCAAGACAAGAAAGGGAGTAGCTAAAAGTATAGACACCAGTTTTATTGCTTGATATTCTCAAATGTGAGCACATAARCCATATGAATCTTTTGTGAATTGTTATTCACATCATTTAAGAGGATTGATCTTCCCTTTGGAATGACCAGTGATTCTGGAATCAGGAGTTTCCATCTTCCATTGACTAAAACATTAAATTTTCTCAATAAAATGGAAGATAAAAGTGAAGTGAAATGATATGAATCAATCTTTTTTATTGGTATAGTAATATATAAAGAAATCTACTTTCTACAGAACTATATGAAAATGTAGGATTGACTAAATATTTCACTATGGAAAATCAGGTTTGATGAAATCAAAACTTTCAAAAAACAGGCTGTCCTACATAAAAGATTTAAGGTTGCAATTAAGTCTATCATTATATTCTACGTATTGGCATAAACTTTATTTTTCATAGACTAAACACAGGTCARGTCTGGCCAAATAATTTCTTGTATTCCCTATATAGACAGTTCTGAAAATGTTCTGAAAAGTAATGATTGACTCGCTATCATTTAAAACATTAGCTACACAGGACAGTCAAACATATGCTCACCTTTAACCATAGGTACCCAAGATTTACCATGTTGCATTAGCTCAACATCCTGCAGTAACCAGAAGTGGAGGCTCATGGAAGAGTACGAGGAATGTTTATGCAAGTATAAAAAATTCTCAAACACAAATGGCATTTGAGAATGGTCATGGACATGGATACAGCTGAATTTAAAGGGGCCTGCTGTTCCCAGACATACAGCATAGCACGTAGCTTCTCCCCTCACAGGATGTGGATCATGATCTGTTTATACCAGGCCAGTCCTCAGTCTAATGTTGCTGCTGTTGCCCTTTGCTCCACAAGTTTATACCAGCTTTGTACATTACTGTATGAGAATCTACCAAGCCAACTGGAAACATTCTAGGAGAAGAGAAGTTTCATTTTTATCTAATATTTAATGTACTTATCTTGTATTTAGTCTTGCACATTGCAGTGTTTGGGTTGCAAACAGWGATATACTAATTATCATTCCCCATTTTTTTTTTATTTTAAAAAGACTCCTTTCCTTTAAAAGATTCCTATTGGTAAATGCTTGTCATGATAAAAAGCATGCATGTCTGTGTATCACTAAAAAAGTAAACAGATTTGTGATTCATTGTCAAGTTCTGATCAAAGCATTTTTCATCCTAGCTAGGGTCACCTCATTGTTTCTGATACTGTGACAACACTGTATATATTTGAAAGGTTAGCACAAACCATTTTAGTTTGCAGGGTGTAACAGACAATAACCATTTTATCAACTGTTTGTCTATTTTGTTCCTTTATGAAGGTCTCTGAGATGACTGATGTTTGCTTTGTCTGGGACAGGAGGAGTTTAAGGGAAGCTGTGCTCCTGGAAAGCTATTGCACACACTTAGGATGCAGGACAGAAATATGTCATACGGGGATATGTGAAAATATGATGAATAGGGAAATGCAGCACACCAGAGTTGGGGAAACTTTGGAGAAGAACACAAAGCATTTCCGTGTATGGCTAAGTTCCTGATAGGATGGGAATAGGTTATCTAAGGCCTTGAAAGAGACTGTATGGAGTTTGTTGCAACACACAAAGYCGCTGAGTTGCTCATCTAAAATCAGGCCTGGTGGAAAGAGCCCTCCTGCATGAAAGCAGTGGGGGGGTAAGGTCTGTTTGAGAGCCCTGATGGTTGTTTTGGGGTAGCCTTCAATACTGAAAAGTCCACCTCAAAGCTCTGGCCTGACCAGGCTTTTTCAGMTCAAGCAGTATAAGTTTGTGCTCTGGGATCCCAAGACTGAGCACCTGCAGGTGATGCTGACCMATGCAGAGAATTAATGATGACACATGATGCCCCAGGGGCATTTGAATCAAAGAGCACTCCGAACCTGGTAYGGGCTCTTGCAGGGGAAGAGGCGAGGCTACAACCCATGTGCATGTATTTTGGTACTGTGGAGCCTGAGGCAGTTTTGGTAAAATATCTAACTTCCAGCCGTAATAATAGCACACAATGGTTGAACTTGAAATTCCAGGTTCAGTTCCTGCAGGTGATGACTTATTCCTCTGATAACAAGGCTGAAGATATAGTGCTGTTGGGATATACTTGCTATCTGCACCGTTACTATAATGATTTATAATTAGATGCTAATCACCATATAAAATGCTAATAGAATAAATTCACTTAATTTTTTTCATGCTCCTGGCAAAAGTCCTCTAGGCATGTCTCGTTCTCAAGAGCATATAGTGCAAAAGCAGACTGAACAGAAGAGTTTGGGGACGGCAGTCACCCTCATGGAAATGAGAATAACTAGCAGTTTGGTGATCATTTTAAGGYAATGTGTTAGGTGACATTTTATTCCCAGTCCTTCCCTGTATGCTCTGCTGCCTTCTTTACATCTGCAGTACCATTAGCTATGGGCTCTGGGTATGCTTTGTCAGGAAAATAATCTAGGTGAAAATTATTGTTGTCAAATTACATTTTAGTCTGATTGGGCTTGCCTTGTRGCAGGAACAAGCAACTGGTGTGAGGACTTGGAGAGTGAAACAGGGAAAAAAGATGAGATACTTCTTTTAGCAACGGTCTTTGCTTATGTCAGCTTAATTGTCAACCATAATCTGATTTAGGATACCCTAAAAGGATAATTGAAAACCTTCTGCTTCTCATGGTATACAGCTACCAAACTTTGTCGCTGCTGTTTTTTGCAGAATACTGGCTCTTTCCATATGTGCCTCTATGATTTGTAAAAAAAGATGTGTAGGTCACTGTGGCCTTTCTCTACCCTGCTTATCTGCAYGCACCCATATACTAGCATGTGCACSTGTGTATACTCYGTTTCGCTGCTTGACATCTGGATACTTGTTCATGAGGGCTGAGTTCTCACACAGAGTCTCTCTTTAAATAAACCATAGGTCTATTCAGTTTCTTATCCTACATTTTGATCTATTCTTTTTGTGAATATGTAGGTCAGCAATCTCCCAGAGTACAGAAAGTTTAGATAGCTTTGGATGGTTTCCATGTCAGTTAGCAGCCCTGTGTCATATGTCTGGCTAGTGAGATGAAGAAGGACGCTTTACCTTATCTGGCCAGTCTTTACATCTGGGGTTGATGAGATGACTAACTAGCTTATTCAATTCTTAGTCTGACACTGGAGAAGATAAAAGGAACAATATTTGTAGGAAGATGTAATGTCCTTTATTTAATCAGCTGTGCTATTTAGACTGCTTGCTTTCTTCTTTTTTTTTTTTTTCCTTCATGCTGTATSGTCTTAATTTCAAATGGCAAGCATAGTTGCTGCTAGTTAAAATAGAAATGGTGTTGTAACAAACATGTTGTTTGTGGATATGAGAAGAAAGGTAGTAAAAGATAAGCCATATCCTAATATCTTTTCCCTTCAAATCCATGGTAAAACTAYCACAGCTGCTGTTATACCTGGAGTATATGGAAGAGTACAAGATCAGTGTCAAGTCGGTAATCTTGTGATAGSTGATGTCTATATAATGTATCTGAATTTTGGTCATTAGATTATTAATTCTTTCATGGCTCTGGAAATACACAAAAAGCTTGTAAAGCTTGCTATAATATGTCCTCTGTACTGGTTTGCTGAATCTTAAGTCTTTAAAACCTCTGTAAAAAATATGAAAGGAATAGAATGGCATACTCATCTGAATATCATAAAGAGTTTGATTATATCTTTTCTTTTAGTACTTCCAGACCTGTAGAAACTCAGCAGAAGGTTTTCTTGGACTTACTAGCAACAGCATGCCACCAGCATAAATTATTACATACAGACATCACATTTTTGTTTATATGAATTGTAAGGTTATCATAAATCATCTATGCAAAAAATGTGAAAGTTAGATTAAGTAATAGGAATAAGAGAGGGTCAGCATTTTTTTAACACTTTTTCTTCTCTCTGTATCACTAATAACTCATGATTTGCATGAGGCACATATCACTGATCTATTATTGGCTTGCAGGAATTCTGATTATTGGTTTTAGTGGTAACAGCAGATGCTGTGGCACAGTACAGGTGGAATAAGGTTTTAAACAGATAACATTCACAGGCATATAGAAACTTCTCAGTTCTAATTGTTTGTTTTCTGTTTTGACATAAGCTGGGATAGGTGAAGACTGAGATTTTGAAAAGGACTGTGAGTCTTAATGTCTAGGCAGCTGGTCCTCACTCRGAATCCACACTTCCATGTGTTCCCCTGTGCAAGAAATGTAGAAAGCTGGRCTCCTGAAAACTAATGCCCAAACATCGGCAGGCTAGGCAAGACTTAAACTAAGAAGGTAAAGCATCATGCAGGCCCTATGTGCATTAGTATTAGCGAGAACACCTCTCCCACCCATGATCTACAGCTTAGCCTTGTTTCCTAATCCCTGCCACCAACCTAGGTTAGCTAATAGACTGATAATCAGGGCACCTTGGGAGATGTGATTCCTGGATCCTCTCTGGCAGTGGGAAGGACCAACCTGTGCTCTCCTGCATTCTGCATGAGCACTCAGACTATTGAACYATTGAAGTGTTAGAGGGTGACTGCAACTGCTGCCAATACCAACATCATTTCAAAGAAAGCAGTAGCCAGTATTGCATCCTTGTAAGCCCCTTGATTTTGCTAGATTGAGGTGAGATATCTCAAGTACGTTAGTGTTTGAGATATTGTGTACAAGTCTGGAAACAGAATTTTAGCTTTCTTACTTATATATGGACTTTGGACATCTTCAGGGATAAGCAAAAGAAAGTGAGGCTCACTGTTTTGGATGTAATTATCTATTCCTTTTCATTTGTTTTTCATTTTGAACTTGTCCTAAATCTCAGTTTTCAATGGGAATTAGAACACTAATTATTATAACTGTTCAAAAAATGTGTTGTGACCATTTTGTTTTTTTCTTGAAAACAACAAACAACAGAAATAAGGCTGTTACCACAGTCTGTGGTTGGAAAAAAAGAAAAGGTTGAATCATTCTGACCAGTCCAAATAACTGTGTATCTCAGAGTTATTCTAGTGGTTAATTGCTGTATTTGAAATATCTGCAGTTGTTGTGAGATTTTCATATACGTATRAACAACACACAAATGGTTGTAGCTTTTACCTATTGCAAACTCTTTAGCAAGAGCTGTTAGTTACAAGATTCAGTTTGCTAAAAAAGATTAATATGTTGAACTATTATAGTAAAAATATATACAACTGTGCACAAATTATGGCTGATATTGCCCTCTAATGTAGAATTAACAAATGGACAATTAATCCAAATGCTATAAATTCTTCTTGTTACTTTCTTACTTGGGTTACATGAGTTTGAAGAGAGCTTTTAGAGTTTTATTTAATGCCCACAGAAGGCAATGTCAGACTTTCCATTCGCTTTAAAGATAGGTGGACTTATTTACTAGTCATTCTAGCAAAACTCAGTGATTTCCCTGGCAACTTTGGGGTACTAGCGACCATGGACTGTTCTAAGAGACATTATGAAAGATGTACAGTATTGGAAGATGATTGAAAGATATAAAGTGTATGTAGTAAAATTTTAAAAGATATTTATGATATTACGACTTTTTATAAATAGATAAGAACCTATAGGATTACTTATATGGAGAAAAATGTATAATTTCCAAACTACTACTTTCATTGCCAATGAAATGTAGCAGTAAGATAATAGATTTAGAAGTAGTAATAACCTCTAGAAATAYAATGTATTTCAGAATTTGGTAGCTTTCAGATTATACATATATATTGTAAACTGTTTTTCTTGTGTTTCTATGATATCTCAACTCAGCAGAGCTTCCACTGATGCCTGAAGCTTTACAGAGTTTTGCAGTATAAATAATAACAATAGTATCTATTAATTGTTCATCTGAAATAAAACATGTAGGAAAAAAAAATAATCTAAAATGGATTAATGTAGCATGCAGACTTCTGTGCCTGTGCAGTTATACCTGATAAAAAAGAAAAGAGAGAAACTACTACTAGAGTTTGGTAGCTCATAAGAAACATAGATTGTTGTGACATCAGATCTGTCAATATGGTTCTCTTTTAAATAGGTTTTCACACATGTGAACATATGAGATTCGTTCAGCTCACTGAGCTTATATACTTCTTCAGGCTTTGAAATCAACCAAATATGGTTTGCAAAGTTATCACTTTACAAAACAAGATATGACATCCAACTGTCTATAGGGCTTCAACTTGTTCAGTCAACAAGTCATGAAACATGGATTAACATAATGTAAAAAAAATAAAAAAATATTTTTAGGATGAGTTAAATGTACTGATGTAATGTTTTTTCTAATGTACTGTTAAAAGAGGAGTTATGTCATGATGTACTAGCCACTGACACTATCACATGGAAAATTAACTTCAGATCAAAYGCTTCCAGATCAGATATTATATAGTTACATTTAATTTGTGAATTGTCTCAGTGGCGTCTCTTTCAGATGTAGATCTTCAGATGTCTTGATTTCAGTCAGTTCAGTGATTACAGTTCAGTTACTCCCAGGGTTACTTTGTTGAGTAGCTTTAATTGACTCTCTTGCTCCATCAGAAAGCATCTGATCATTCCAGCTCTTGTTAGTATGAGTATAGCAACATGGCATGGCCATGTTTGCTAAAACTAGCTCTAGAAGATGACTAATTATCTATGTCAAGCTAAACTTATCTGGACTGGTGAGCTTGGTTATGCTGCTTCTGATACTCAGCCGAGCTGTGTATCTCTGCACAGTGTTGTRTGGCTCTGTATGCATATACCTGTAAAAAGCCAAAGGATCTTAAATTTTAGCGTTTAAAAAGTGTCTTGAGAGAAGGCTATTAGCCTAAACTCTGATATGGCAGAGGAATGGCCAGATTTTTCCTTTTATCATCTAGTGGTTGTGTTTTAGTAACTAGGAAGGTTTGCCAATACAAGGTGAACAAATCTGTAGTGAGGAAATAATGTCTTTTATCAGATAATCAGAAGTAGAAGAAGTAGACAAGCTCATCAACATAATGAGAATATCAGTCAGGTTTTCAGTTTCTCGGTCCTGACTTTAAAATAGTCAGTGTAAATAGAATATGGACAGAACAAACCTTCTTCCTTTTTTGTTTGTTTGTTTGTTTGTTTGTTTGTTTGAGAGCTTGGTGCCTGATTTCTACTTAAGTCTCAGACAGCAGCCAGACCATCTATTCCATAGCCCTGCCTTACCTTGTACATGCAACACTGGTTGGACTGGATGTCTAAAGCAAGGTACCTACACATAATTCAGATTACCTTGCTTTGCRGAAGGAAATGGGGGTAGCTTTGCCTTTTTGTATAATATCCTAGATGTTAATGAGGAAATGGAAGGGGTTCTGGGCCCTCCTCAGTCTGTCAAGGGYGAGCTTGCATCTCTGGAGCACTGTAATCACTGCTTTGGATATTCTGCTCCATGTGCCTGTGACATTTGGTCCATCATGCAGACAGGAATGCAAGAATTATAGGGCATGAAAAGCAGGCTAATTCTAGCATATAATCTGGATTTTAGCAATTGGGGCCCCTTTTAACAGATAGTGTACTGAGGTTTGGATTCATATTCCCAGGACTGGATAAAAATGAAAACAGTTATGGTCTAATAAACAATGTCCATATTTTTTCCAAAAAGCTGGATCTGAAACCCTGCTTGTAGTAGACTCTTCTGTGCTCTGCATCAGGACCTATGACTTTGTAGGTCTGATTACATGGCATTCCTTCTTCAACAGCAAGAGAAGAAACAGCCTCATTCCTCACCCGTTCACTCGCTTTTCCCCCTTCCTGGAACAGTGGTTAGGGTCCTTTACTATAGTCTTTCTTAGTCTGGATTGARGAAGTCTCAGGACCCAGATCTCCTGGGGTTTTTTGGCGAAATGAGCCAAACTAAGGCCATTTTACAYGATGATGAACAAAAAGAGAGAAAAAATAATCTCTCCACCACCTCTGTGAATTACCTATGTGCTGGTCTGGGTTCTAGCAGGATGGAGGTGCTCAGCATTCCTATTGGCTGTTTAGACATTCACTGGAGAAAAAAGACTCTCATTTAGGTGCGCCTAAAGGAAGTCAATAAACCTGTTAATTGTTAATACATTATTACAAAGCCCTCCAGAGGTCTTCAGGGCCATCTACAAATCGCCTTGACTATGTGGAGAACTTATACTTTCTTTAGGAGCACCAGGTCACTCTTCTAGAGTGAGGAACTTAAGGTACAGTTGCTCTCCATTAAGTGAAACTAGGTGTGCAGTCCATGCCTGATACTAAGAAAGCTAGAAAGTGATGATTGTGTTCAAAATGTGCCATATAGGGTCAGGAACATTCATAGGGGGGGAAAAAAAGAGAACAAGGGAGAAGGACAGTRGAAAGAGGAAGAGACAGTTTAGCAGTTTAGAGAAAACTGTGGTCCCATCTGAGCACAGACACTCTGAATGGGGTTTGGAGGGGAAGAGGAATCAGAATGATGAGGCTGTGGAGATAAATGAGACAGGGAATGAGGGGAGAGGAGAGATGGCGAATGAACTGGAGGTAGAGCACTGGAAGAGGAACTCTGGGCAATGGTGAGGCGAGGGGAGAGTCCTCATTGTCTTCATAACTGGGTCACTAAGGTGCTACTGCCTTGCAGATGTAATAGTAAGTTGCTGATRAGTACTTTCTATACCAAATCAGTAGTTTGATTTACTCTACAGATGTTTAAATATTTTCCAATCTGCTAGCATCTGACTATATTAAGTAGTTCACTGTCCTGTCTTATAAGGTAAACCTAACTCTTAATGAGAGCAGCAGGTGCAATTAAATGGTCTAACTTAGGGTTTGCCATCGTTATGATTAATTTCTCCAAGGTGATCAGTCTTAGCAGCCAACTCAAACAAATAAGAAAAATAGTAAGTCTTAAGGCTGAAATTATTTAGAATTTAATYAATGCATAATGGTTCCCAGATGAGACTTGTATGATTTCCTACAAAGTTCTACAGTATATTTGCTAACCATGGCACAGTTTTCCCATCTCTCTCTAGAAGAAACAATAACATTTTTTCATACAAGGAAAAACATCTCACAAAAGCAACTGAAAAAACATTCTGTTTATCCAAGCCAGAGTAGGGATTTGATGTCTTCTCATTCAAATCTATTTTATATCACACTAGTTGTATTAGTACTGAGGAAGYGAATAACTAAGAAATAGTTTTATGTGTAAAGAAAATCTAAGTGGGATGAATAGTGATTCCTAATAGCACGAATGGAAGCTAAGGACACAATACACACAGGATATGCTGAGATTCATGTGCCCTACCTCTCTTTTGGGTTTTCAAAAGCCTTCCTCTAAGTTCTTGTTCTTCTGTGGGTTTTCCAAGAAAGCTTTATCAACAATCTGACAACTTAGTTGCATTATAAAGTATAGTCAAGTTGRTGCAGCTCTGATAGTGGCAGAAATGCTATGACAATTTCCCTGTGATGCATCTCCTTGAGCTTTTCTAGTTGTATTTTTGTTAGTGATGATGGGATATGTACTTTCCCCCCCGCTCCTTCTTAAGGAAACCTGCAATATGCTTCATATATTTAACAGCTGCCCTTAAAAACAATGGACTGATTTTTGTTCTTAGCTACAGTAGTCTAAATTGAGAGCAGTAGTCAAAATGATTAATTCACTTATATTGTAAGTCAGAACATTTGGTAATCTACTTATCTGAGGGAAGTATTAACACTGTATTTTTTCCTGCTGCATGTGAGGCTTCTACTAGTTCCTCCACTGCTGCACGCAGTCGCTTGTGATTTCTCTCCTCTTATTTTGACATTGCTTCATACTTCTTCAGTGAAATAAATTTCATTTTACACCAAAAGAAAGCAAAAAGAAGTCTTCCTTCACTACCCTTGGGGAAGGCAAACTGTATTTGCAGAGAAAACACATGGAGAAAGAGGAGGAGTAATTTGTTTATTTTGCTGCCTTCACACAAACACTTTCATAAATACAACAGAGAAGGAAGGCATTGCTTTTGGCAAACAAACTTCTAGCAAGTTCAAGTGTCTTGAAAAGTTTATGCTTTTTGCCTGATCTATCTATTTAGGAAGCTTGCTTGGTACAGGCCAGAGCAAACATGAGTTTCAAGAGGCTAAGGACAGAGAGCAGAGAGTACCTGACAGAGCAGAGCCTGTGCTTTAACAGAGAAATTCATTGGAAACTCTAGCTGTGAACTGCCTTTCAAGAGAAAAGAGAAATATTGCTTAGACATATGCTTGCCCTCCTAGGGGACAGAAGTCATTGCTAGAGAGGGGAGTTCAACAACAGATGAACTCATCCAAAATGAAAGAAATTGCTGTCTTCTGCTTTATTGGTTCTTCTCGCTAAATGAAAACCTACATTTCTTAGATTAGAGCTCTTGAGAAGTTTGCCTGTCTTCTTCCTATTATCAGTTTSTTGAACTTTTCTCTTTGTCTATCCATCCTGAGACTGAGAAATCTATCTCAGTGGCAGCTGCTGGCATTGTTTGGATTGAAAAGTAATATCCTGAATAATAGTCATGTATTTTTAGCTGCTTTTTAGTATGATTTAGCAGGTGGAACCAGAAAGGTTATCACCATATGAACTAACACATGCTGTGCAGGCCAGGGACAGACTTTGGATCACTGTATATGAACTGTTAGCCTAAAAGGCTTTTGCTAGAGTTCAAGGGAAATAGCAAACAGGGTAATTGGGTTATGAGCAGCATGGGTTATGAGTAGGTGCATACCTCYARGAGAAGCRCAGAAGCACTATTTCTCTCTGAGCTGCAAGGCATGCAGTAGCTGTGTCTTCATGAGCTATTATTTGCAAGGTATAGCCTACCTGCTGATGTGCAAGCGTGGGTGGAGGAAGCTGAATCACAGCTTTCTCTCTTCCCTGCTTTCCCAGGGAGATAGAACTGTAATTTTGCTTGATCCCTATGCAGGCCTCACTGAAAGAGGGAGAAAATATTTCCCCCCTTTGTCAAGCGCCTCTTTATAACAGCCCACTCATGAAGATGCAATTATAAAATTGCATTATAAAAAAGCTAGAGTTTATTTTCTAGCATGTTCTGTACAGTAAATTAAGCTAAAGTCCTGTGGGGGAAAAAATATCAAATAATATATATAACTGGATTGGGGAAGAAAACAGGTCTTTCAGTACAATATTGAAGCTTATTTTCATTTTTGTTTGGAACATAATCCAAACTATTCTTCCTGAAATAGATAAATTCTTTACTGCTCATATAAGGCTTTTTAGTTCTATAAGACTAAAATGTTTCATTCTGATTCCTACTTCTCATTCAAGGAAATTTTATATAACAGAGTTAAAATAGCTAGAATTTGGTCTTAAAGGGAAAAACAAATGAGATATTTTGACATTGGTAGGCTCCTTATCCTTTGGAATGAAGTGACTGAATAGGAATGAAGTGATCAAAGTTGTTGAATTTTGAAGTATTTTAATTTTGACAGAATTTTATTTTCTGTTGGAGAACCATTCAGCTGAAGCTCTTCTGATAACCTAAAATTGTGTCATTTGAGTAAATAGTGTTGAGGAAATAAATTACTAACCTGAGTAAACAGACTAACTGTTGGTATTAGTGGGCAGTCCTTCCCTTTAGAGGAGAAAATCTTTCGTTTTGCTTTCAGGCTCCCAGCTAATTTATGACAGCAGAAGGATAGCAAGGTTCAGAGCACTAAGATCCAGAAAAAAAATATGTCTTGAATTGATTATAGTTTTGTTCTTACTCAGTTTTCTGCTCTACTCCTATCCAGTCATACCTGTCATCCTATCCATTCTTGTTTTCTCCTGTAGTATTTCTTCCCATATATAATAGCACTATTCACTGCTCTGCATCTCTAACTAAGCAGTGAGTTTCTGGCAGACTGATATCCATGTTCTCTGTTCCCTTGTCCAGTGCTTTAGTAGAAAGAAGTAGCCTATATGGCCMCCAAAAGCAGACTGTGCCCATTGCAGGGAAAATAATTAAGCCAACTTGGTGCTAAATGAACTGCCTTTTTTCATTTTCTGTAAACAAAAATTTCAAGGAATCATATTTTCACCATGTGTTCACCAGTTTTCCCAAGAGAAAACAAAGGATATGTGGATATGTGGCTGGCTCAATGATGCATCTCCGTCAAATGAAAAGCTTGGAGTATTGTTGGAAAAAAAAAAAGAAAAGAAAGTAACTTACTTTCTCCTATGCTCCCTTTGAGGGGAGATGAAAGATTTCAGTACATGACAACTACTGAGTTTGTAAAAGCCTACATTTAAGTAGAAAAACTGAAAAACAATTCAAAATTGAGATGTCAGATAAAAGGTATGAACACACATTTACTATCTACATCATTACTGGGTAACTCAAACCTTTCATAGCCTCAGTTTGCAAAGGCCAGATGAGCCACATGTAGAAAACCTACAGCTTATTCTAAGCCCTGCACCACTGATAGGATATTTACTTACACAGGTAACATCATTCAAGTCATAGTTAGATCCTAACAAATGGGGCCAGGCAAATAATTATTTATATTCAGCAAAATGCAGATGAAGGAAATAAATACTCATGTGTTTCCACCTTGTGAACAGTTTCCTTGTGCTTCAGTAAGGAATGTCACCTTGCAAATTAGTCACTCAGTTTGTCATTTCTGATCCRTAACGGTAAAATGATCATCCAGCTAAACAATTTGTAGAATGCTTGAGAAACATTGTGCTGTTATTGACTGCACATGAGTCAGATTTGCAATTGATTGCTTAATCAGTCTGCATCTGGGATCCTGCGTGCCATACCTACTCTGTTTAGATGAAGCAGCTAGACAGAAAAACCTGATACATGTGGTTTTCTTTAGTGATGGTGCTTCTATGCTCCTTCTTCCAGATGATTTCTTGAGGTTTCTGTTCTCTTTTCTTCTCTGTAGAAGGAAAGCTTGTGACCTAACTGCCTGGTTAGTGTTCTTCTCCTGTACTTTTATCAGAATCTTATTCYATTTAAATGTAGCTAAGTCATTTCTTGGTTCATGCTTCTCATCAGAAAGAGTTAGTTAACTAAATGAACATATTTTCTTAAAGGATAATGGTGGAAGTTCAAATGATGGAATCACTTAAGGTATTCTTCTTTCGTAACTGTCTGTGTCTGCCTTTTGTACAATACTCAAACTTRATTCTTCTCTAGAAATAATTTGGCACAAGATAAAAACTATATGCGGTCTGCTATGAATAAAAGGAATAACAGATGGATCTTGCACAAAGAAAAGACTGTTAGGTGTGAATAAGTGATAGACCACCTATGGTCTTATCCAYCTATGGATAGACCACCTAACTTGTGGGTGGGTCAGATTAGAGAAATGGACAGTCCTAGTATAATAATATTCCCAAGTGAAATGCATATTTGCAGAAAGGAATCCTGTTTTAGGGGATACTGGGAATAAAGGCATTCTTCCTGCTCTGAAGGAGAACTGGGTCTCCCTACAAYTGGAAAATAGGGAGCTGACTGAATACAGCTTTGGACCATCCATCTGTTCCCCATCAGAAGGTGGTGATGTTGTATATGTGGTTGAAGAATATTTACAATCAAGATTATCACATTGTAACAAAGTATAGGGGTACTTTAAGACCTTGAGAAAACAGCTGTGTGAGCTGTTAGAGAAAAGTTTGCAGGTGTACAGTATTAGTTAGTGTTGGAAATATAGTGCATTCTAATTTGTGGTCTGATAATTTTGTTGAGGAGAGATTGGTAAATTGTTTTTAAGCAAGCCTTGAAATGCCATTAAAACCTAGGCTTTGTTCTGATAGCCTCATATCGTAAAGAGCTCTGTATCCTCACTGAAAAATCTCTTATTAAATGTCTTCACAAACTGGAAAAATATGAACAMCCACTAACCTGATATTGAATGAGAAGAAAGATTGGGAGATTTTGTACATCCCCAAACTGAAGAGCAAGTAGATGCTTAAAGGCTTGGGTGCCCTATTTGTCTATATTTAAAAAATAAAGCTACTTCCAGAGGTTGCTAAGCAGTGCAGTCATTGCAGTCCTCCTCTGTGGCTGGGAACAGCAGCATACAGTCACCCTTCCCTTGGTTTGAAACTCCTACAGTGGTTTTGTCCTGCCATCTCGTGGTCTTTTAACGAATCCAGCAGATATTGCTGCCTGTAAAAACTGAGCTGCTATGATAGTTTTGCGGAGTTAGTGAATAGGTGGGATAGGTGGGTTGCTCAGATTAAGTAAGACTTTGCAAAATCGTAGGGATGTACCTTCGCTTGGTTATTATCCTCAAGCCATGTCAATTCAGTTTCAATTGCTTTTSGGGTATTTTGAAGCTATTTTGAGAGAAGTTTCATCTAATTTTTAGTCTGTTGAATCAGCATTGCACCCAGTACACCAGCAGAAGATACTTTGGTGAACAGCTATCCATTAAAAACAAACWATCAAACAAACAAACTGCAACGCTATTTTTGTCTTTTAAAAACATTACTACATTTCTACAGACTTAAATTTATGTATTAGCTCCTCTTTCTGCTTAGCCCCATTTTCATCTTTTGGGTAGACTAATTCAAGACAAAATAATTTTATAAGTGTATAGCTTTATCAGCTGTAGCCATATAAGACAGAAATGGATGGATGAAACCATAAGCTGCCCACTGCCTTGATCCTGCTGCCTGGTAATTATCTGAGTTGGAAATTGTGTCATAACTTCCTTGAAAAGTGAGATGAGCTGTTGATTCTTCACTAGAAAACTTTTTCATGAAAACAATATTCTTGATATTTGCTACCACAAACTATGTGGTACAGTTCTGTGAATTGTATTACCAGGGCTCATCCAGAGAACGCTGTCTCAGATTTTCAAGAAGTGTAAGGAACTTAGACTCAACCTTTTTAGATTCTGTTCATGAAAATGGCCAATATAATTTGTAATACTACTATTTATTGACAGAGGGAATCACTAATGCACAACTGAGAGGACTCTATAATTTTGCATGAAAAAAGCTTAGCATAGCTTCAGAGAAGTTTGAGGTGAGTTTTGGGAAGACAAAGGCATGAAGCTACCCCTGCCCCCCCCCCCCCCAAAAAATAAAATAAAATAAAATAAAAAATAAAAGTCCCCCCCCCCCCCCAAAAAATAAAATAAAATAAAATAAAAAATAAAAGTCCTGGCATTTTTATAACTTCATCTATCATCTTTATTAATGTTCTAAGTAATGAACACACTAATGATGATATGACTATGGAAGGAATGGTCTTAATATGTTCCGTGTATATTGTGGGAGTGGACCTACAAATTAACTTTTCCTAGAGCTTAATTTATTCTCTTCTGTGTTTTGCTTGTCTTATAGGACACATAMATTTTTGATCGTGCATGTCTTAGTTACTTCTCTTTTTTACTGTATAACTATGTTCCTTCTTTTTCTATTTTGCTGCTTTGTTCTTCCTGAGAGACATTATTATCTATATAAAAACAAACAAGGCCATTCCCTAAGAGTTATCAGTATGAAAAAAATATTCCTGGAAGAGCAGAAATGGCTGAAGAACATGAGAAAGAGATGGAGCTTGGTAAAACTCCATATAAAGTCAAAAGATATTAAAATATGCAGCTACATCACTCGGAAATTAATACATAGGGAAGAACAGGCAATAYAGGAATGTTAGAGAAGTGACTAACAGCATATGTGGAAGATAAATTTGTAGGAAATACAAGTATCGTATAAAGATCTAAGGAAGTTTGCTGATAATTAAAGTTAAAATAAACACTTCCCATAGCTGATAAAAACTAAACATATTCCATTCATTCTGGTCTTTGCTAATAAGTATCTTCAGTTTACATTGCTAACTCAAAAATCAAGATTAAATGTAATAAAAGACTATTCATACTATCGTAGCTCTAACTTTTGTGATGTGACTTATGATATTTTATTACATTCTATATCCTAATGTTCATTTCCATATAAGCATGAGTTTTTCAGAGATGGAAGAGCTTCTAGTTCTGGTGCTTTGTTGATTATGATTCAAACCCTAAAAAGCAGGCAAGTAAAGAAAATAGACAAAACTATTGCTTGAACAACACACCAAATGTTAGCCTCCAACACCTTCAATTCTCTGTCTAATCTCCTTGAAAATAACAGTGGTTGCAAGACATTGCAACAAAACAGGTGCACTAGTGACACTGTTTCTGTACRTTACTTTCATTGTCATTATATCTTTGACTTAGGTGAATGTATACTAAACATTTATTGATACAGTGTACACTTGAATTTTATTAGTTCTTAAAATGAGTGTTCTCACCTGTAATAGCACACAAGGATTTTTCTATAGGTACTGAATTTACTTCCTTACTCCAAAGCAGTAACAAGATTGATTTTTCACTGATGTTATCTCTGGGCTTGCATTGTAATTGTGAGCAATTGTTGAATATTTTAGCTCCTTTACTTCTTGCTGAAACAAGTGGAGGTCAAGTCCTCAGTTTAGGAAACCATTAGTGCATATGCTATTTTCTTAAGAAGCTAAATGACATGAAATAAGTGCTTGCAAATATGC
This sequence comes from Rhea americana, assembly GCF_003343005.1. NCBI lineage: Eukaryota > Metazoa > Chordata > Aves > Rheiformes > Rheidae > Rhea > Rhea americana. Next base: position 1,146,346 of record NW_028185694.1, on the reverse strand, counting down.
TCTCCTGTTGTAGTTGGACTTGCATATAAATGTAACAGTCAAAACCAGCCAATGGTAGCTACTGTGCCTACTCATTATTGCCTTTAAATGCAATAGCTTTACCACTGACTTCAGTGGGAACAGTTAGATATATATGAAATATTTGTAAGAGTTGCTTTTTAAATAATATAGTTTTAATAATATAATTTATAGATATGCACAATTTATGGTAATATTCATTGTAAACAAATCATATAATATATAATTTTATTTAATAGGTCTTATACTAGTCTTACTCCTGGTCACACTGATTGAGAATTACTGGGTATGAATGCTTAGATACATCTAGCTTCATTGTCAGAAGTGCCATCAAATTTCTAATAAGGAGCAGGTTTGGGTCTCTAAAATAAGAGAAATTTGTAAAAGATATCTACAGAACAGAAACATCTGGAGGAATTTTTTTGGCTAAGATCCTATAGAATCATGGAGGCATTAGCCCTGATAAGGGATCAYGATTCCAACAACTTAACATTTGTCTACACTTCAAGATCACACTTGACTCTTGGTGGCCTTCTGGGTTAGAAAAAGAGATGACTAAAAGCTCTTGGAACTCTATGCAGACTGTTCTGCCAACTTGTGATTCCCAGAGCAAGCCATACTCAGGTAAAGAGGGCCATTACGTCAATAATTAGCTTGAATTTTCCAGGAAGGAAAAGTCATGTTCATGTTGTCAGGTCTAAATATGCAATGGGAACAAAATTCTGCTGTTATGCCAAAACTAACAAGTGTTGGAAGTAGAGATCTCTATTTAAGACAAATGACTATTTAATACCCTCATTCAGCATATGATCCCACTTATCTTTTGATATGTTTTTTTTTATTGAACTTGCACATGGTTTTAATTTTCTCCCATTTTAATAATATCTGTTCCGTCATATTATTTTCAAACCCTTTTTCCGCTTGCACTGCGTATGCTTTTTTAATATGTTTTTCTATTCTTACTTTCTCTTTACGAAACTGGACACTACTTTATAATATTTTATCCTGATAGATTATATATACAATAGCATGAGGAAGAAATACTCTGACAGAAGGAAGTGAGGTTTAGTATTGCTCTCTTTGCATTTTGTTCCAATAACACAGCAACATTTAAAATGAAAACTACACCTGAATTTCTTTTGTTAATCCCAGTTGCTTTCCTTCTGGCACACGCTGAATTTACTACAGCAAAATCTAAGATTGCTGAAGATTGTGCTCATCAGAAAATGTGAAAGCAAAGGCTCCTGATACCACAGAGCAATTCTTCTTTGGATCCCTAGCCACATTTGCAAATTGTAATTCAAATCTTCAGTCAACCATCCTGTGTAATGAGACCTGAGCTGGAACTTTCCATATTGATTTGTGTGAACTCTCTTCCTCTTGGGACTTATTTGTTCTCTTTCCCCCTACTTCACTGTCTGCTGTTTCCCTGTTCTTTATATCTCCTTTTTTTCTTTTTTTTTTTTTTTTTTTTTGTACTGCTCTATTTTTTCCCCTGCCACTCACTGTGGTAAGGACTGAGATGTTCATTTTTTTTCCAGCTGTCTGTATGAAAAGGCCTCTCTTCTATTCAAAGGTTTTCTTCATGCATAACTATCCTTACGTCGAGGTAAATCTAAAAGGAAGAAACAATTCATATTTATGCATGATGAGGGAACAAAAGAACACTTAGAATTTTTTTATACTATTTCAGAGAATTGTAGTCTGTCCCTAACAGTGTGAGATTATTCAAGTCCTGCAKGTATATTTAATGTGAAAATTGATAAAGTCTTTCTGGTTCTATTTTTCCATCCACAATGACATTGTCAAATATGTATTTATTTTATTTTTGAAAAATGTATCAGATATCTCAGGATTCTTTACTTATGAGAGTCCATTTGAAAGAAAATTAACTTTTCGTTTAAAAGATTGATAAAATAATTTCTCACCTTGAAAGTGAAAACTTGAAATAATATTATTTTTGGCAAAATATTAAACAAGCAATGTCATTACAGCATTTGTGAATGCCTACAGAACTGTCAAGAATCTCTGCCAGTTTTTTCTGCTCTGCTGCACATGTACAAATCCAAGCCTCTGAGCTATCAGCAGGAATGGTCCAGCTCTAGGGCTGGGTAGAGGGGGAAGCCATAGGGAGTACTATGATCTGAAGAGCGGTCTCGCTAAGAATCAGGATCGTCAGATGGATGAAGTCCCCATCCAACCTCAGCTTCTGTTCCTTTGTGCCCTCCAGCTCTGTGATGCATTTTCAATTTCTAGATGCTTTGTATGCATAGGCATTATTTACAAGTCTACGCATTCCAGAAATAGTGGATTAGGAGCTCATTGTGGTAGGACCCCTTCAAACACACCATAAAAACATGTTACTTTTGTTCTAAAACTTCATACTACGTCCATTACCATGACTAATGCATGACAGATGTGCTTTTACTCTTCCGCACAGATTATTTGTTCCACTCTCATCAAGAGATGATCCTGTTTCTGATGGATTATAAATTGGGTTTCTAGAAAAGATCAGGCCACCTTTACTGACAGCAGCACAGGGACGATGTCCTTATTTTCATGCTGAGTACTTGTTTACTGGCTTATCCCTGGGAAGCAAGGGAAGAAAGCAGARCAATGTCTAAAACTGTGAAGGAACAGGAGTAGGAAAACACATTGTGAAGGAGCAGTTAAAAGGAATTACATCTTCTGAAGTTTAAAGAATAGATCTGTGAACAGATTCTGGGAGTTAATCACGGATTAACTCTTCTGGGACTGAGGGAGTCATCTAAGACTCAGTGAAGCTTCTGCTGAGTAGTGTTTAAAGGTATTATCTTATAAAAGATGAGCATTGCCACAGAAAATGTAAACAAGGGCTGTAATTATTTGCTTTGAGGAAGCATGACTAATCCGCTGGTTTTACTGATCTGGGGGTAGGACTGAGGCTCCCAGTGGGATGCTAGGAAGGGCTCGCGTGCATTTCCTTCGATCATTTCCAGTTGWCCACAAGGCTTGGCCTTTATTTGCAGAGAGTTAAGTAAAGGGCTTGGATGTGCACCCCTGAGACGATCCTAATGTATTGTGAAGGATTACATAACTGGGAAGGAAGCTGGGTCTCCTATCAGCTCACTTGCATACATGACTGCACTTGACCCTTTCGAGAAGGTGTAGAACTGTTAACTCACAGAAAAAGTTTTACGTGGAACGAAGATATTGTTGAAATGTAATTTTTTAAATTGTTAACCCAGGGTTTTATTATGAATCTGTCTAAYTCATAAATATTTTTCTGATGAAGACAGTTTTTGAATACTTGTTAAATTAATCAAGTGTCAGTCCAGTTGTTTTGCTGAATTTTTCTGTTCTTGAACACTTCACTTCTGAGTTTTAGGTTAACTCCTGAATATAGCTAAAAGATTCAGAAACATCGTATTTCTGTCAACTGTTCTGTATTGGAGTGAAATCCTGTCTTCTCCCTCCTSATTATATACCCTCAGGCTCTACTTCATGCTACTGGCAACAATTCTCAATATATATTAAARTTCTGTGAGACTTAACACGCGCGCAACAACCTCACCAACAAAAAAAGCCCTGGTAATGCAACCATTTCTAGGAGGTWTGTGTTGATCTGGCTTCTGCTTTTCATTTCAGAGGTATGATACAGCATAGTTGCCAGWTATTCTTTATTTTTATTTTTTTGCTAGCAGTTTTGGATTTCTGAATGTATGTGATAGTAAAGTGCGGCCAGACGAGGAATATTATTTTACTATAAATGAACAAAGTGTTTTATCTAAGAAATCAGTTCTTTAATGGATTTGAGACTCTCCTGTTTCTCTGTGTGTATTTRTTTATTTGTTTTCCAGTAGAACAGTGGAATCCTGGCTAATGCTGGAATTTCTCCTAGCTCTGAGTAGCTGATGCTCCATCCAAAATAACTACAGGAGACAGAAGCAGTAAAGAGCAGGAAATCCTTCTGTCTTAGYCTGGGCATCTCTAAGTTTGTTATCTAACTCAGGGCTAGCTGTGCTACATTCCCTGCAGAGGCACTTTCTGAGAGTGATTCATCTCAGTATAAAAGAGAAACAGCTCTGAGTTTAGATGAGTCTCATGCTGAAGAAAGAAATTTGTTGTTTGCTATTCARATCTCGAGTTTTTCTGTAGCAATCTAGCAAAAATAACTTTATTTCCCTTTCTCTCCACCCCCTCTGTTCTCGGTACATGTCTGCTGAGAAAAGACACAACCGCTTCTTTTGAATATCAATCCTGCTATATTTTTGACCTTGACATTTATTAATTGCTGCAGTGTCCACATGGCCATAGGCAACATGGAACATGTCTGTTTGTGGTGCCAGGAATATGGCTTGGTGTCCTGTGGCCTGTATTGAATTTTAAGAGCATCTTCACTGTGAGCCCRTATTTTTTTCCATGTAGTGCTGTTATAACTTTACCGACTTATATCCTTTTGTCCATGATCCGTATTTTACATTGTATTTTCTCTGCATGGTCTTTTAGCTCTTGCATAAAGTAGCTGTTCCTTGATGTGCCCTCTCTGAAGTATTTGTACTCTTATACTATTATATACTGTGGCTGATGTGTGTGGTGATGCCAGTTTGGCAGAGATTTTGCATCTAAAATACACTGTGACAAAGTGTGCCACCAATGACCTAATTGATTTTGTTGTTGTTGTTGTAATCTGCAGATTAGYAAGAAAAGGTAGGTCAAGACTCAGTGGTTTGTTTTTATTTTATTCATTGTATACGAATTTTTACAATACAGTTCTGTTATCTAAGAAGTGAGGTGCAATAGAATTAGAGTATAAATCAAAGGTAATATAACAGTATGACATAAAAACATTAAGATTTTGTCACACTAAACATGTGTTTATTGTACTGTCCTCATCACCACAGGTATATGAATCCCTACGGTGCTAGCTGATGTTTACGACCTTTGTAATAAATTAGAGAAAACGAGGGGGCATTGTAAAATAAATTACATGAATTTCTCAATGTTCTCCCAGAAGGAATTTTTCTAAACGTGTTTCATTCCTCACTTCCTTTCCTCCCYGCCTATTTCAGTTCCCAGATACAGAGTTTCTTTCTCATTACACTAGCAACTCTCTGATTAAAAAYGCATTGTGTGAGGACGATATCTCACTTCTCAACGGCGGAGAACACATGTGGAGTTGCGCCGTCTCTGATTAGCATCGTGGTAGCCTCCAGCTCTCTATCAGTTTCATTTGTTTAGCCATTGAGCTCAGCAGGATTACTAGGGTGCTTAAAGTTAAGCAAAAATGCAAATGTTTGAAGGGTCAAGGCCCAGGAGGCTTTTAAGAGCAGACCATGTTGTTACTTGCTTCTGCGAGAGAGAATAATTTTGAGCACTTCTCACTGCTGGAAGSATAGTCCCCTCTTCCCTCATTTTAACCAGTAATAACAGTCAGGAGAATCTGCTCTTCAAGGAGACTGTAGCTTGAAAGTKCCAGGCTTTGCCCTTCATTTTGTGATTTAGTTCTTAATCAAGGTATTAGATTCATGTTTGTTTGCATTGTTCTATCCAGAAGATCATTAAACAGATTCCTGGTAATGCCACTCTCCATAATTATGTGAACAGCCCATCTTCTCTTGCCAGTGTTTCATGTCTTGGAGARACCCGAGTCTGTGTAAATTGAACTGCGGGGTTTTTTTTGGAAGTCCTTTTTTGACTTGTCCTATTTCCCTTTGATGAAGCAACTGTTATTTGTACTGTTTTATGCTGGTCTCAAATTCAAATTACACAGAGGAATTCATTTCCGGTGAATAGTTTCTTCCTTATGRGTTTTGTAACTAGATGCTAATAAAGCAATTCTGAGCCCTCTGTATATCAGTCTTTCTCATTCTTAATCTTAATTAGCATGCTACAATGTACTAGAAAATAACTACAAGAGACCTGTTAGTATAACAATAGCATTTACCTGCATACCAAGTTTGTGGTTTCTGTGAATCTTTTCACGGGATACTTCAGGATGTATTGATGCAGTATTCGGGGAGAACAAGGTGAAGAACAAAGTRGAACTCACTGCTTCAGAAATTATGAAAAGATGGTCTTTGCTTGGAGTTGAAAGTTGGAGGCAAGACAAAGCAGAATTTTCAGAGATAATGTCCAAAAGGGTGTTAAAATGTTTACAGTACCATGTATATTGCTATCATAAAAACAACCCAGAAAGTAAAGAAACATCCAAAAATTCTTAAAGAGATATTCTTCTCTATATCTGCGGACAAACATTAACCAGCTGCTTAGATCAACTAAGCTTCCTTTTCTTYTCTCTTTATCCAGTTAGTTTAGTAAATAGAGAAATCCTAAAGATTTGTGGGTTCAGCCCCCTTCCACATCTATTCTGAATTAAGGATATTCCWGAGGTATCTGAACTGGGACCACTGTTCTCAGTCGTGTGTGGTGGTCAATCAGGTGAGCTACAAACTAATGGACCTGTTAAAATGTGCTGYATATCTCAGAGCAGTCTTTCTAGTGACACTTATAAAGTTTTTCCTTTCAAAAGTCATAGAGAGCAGAATCAGTCTCTTGCTACCCAGTGCAGAAACTTTCATACGCTTTAGGGTCACTGGTCACTGTTAGACCTGGGAATGAGCCTCTGGCTTAAATTAGAATAGTGGTTTCTTTGTTTCTGTGAAGCTTACACAAGGTATTATTTTCCCAATTAGGGTAGAAATACAGTGTGAGGATTCTTATGTGATTTTTCTGCATGTCTGATGATCCTTGATGAAGCCAAGATGAGCTCTTTAGGAAGCAGCGCGGAGGCATTTCAATCACACACGCTTACCTCACTGATGACTGAGCTTACATTTTTGCTCAGCAAAAACATTTCCTTTGCCTGCAAATTAGTGCTAAATTCTACAGCAAAACCACATCTCATTTCCAGCKTTAAAGTATCATAAGGTAATGAGATGCTAATTCTGTAAAATTGCTTTTTTTAATCTACAGTGTTTATTTTAAAATCTCAGTAAACTGAAACATTAAAAAAAGTACATAGGTTAGATCTATTTTTTTCCCCATATCTTTCTCTTGCTTCTGGCTGTGTTATGTGCAGACAGGAACTCCAGTCAGACCAGTGCTATTATGCAATGTGTACAAAGGTTTGTGCATTTTAAACAGAATAATAGGCTAGAGATGCAGAWAAGGAGGATGCCCCGAAATAATGGGACATCGTTGGTCTCTGACATTGCAAGGGAGATGGAAATTGTGTGCATCTCTTCAGAGAGAAGAACTGGCTCCTGTGCCACGCCGCTCTCCCTCCGCGCGGCTCTTGGGGTGGTGCAGGGCAGGGACGCACGAACGCTGCCCAGAGTCGGGACTGGGCCTGGTGGGATGCAGAGGAGCCCTCTCGTCATTCTGGACTCTGCGAGGGTCATGATTACCGCTGAACTGCCCTTCGATTTCTAGAGCTTTAGCTCCCTCTAACTCTAATGTAAGCAAGCAGCATGTTCTCGGAAGTGATTAAAATTCAGGTCGTATTTCTAACACTGTTGGCTGTAGCTTCCTAGCTAAATTACAGCACAAGAAAATACAGCTTGGCCTACCTGCGTTCACCTGTGGTTACAAGAGGATGAAGTGGCCTTCATTTCTATCTCAATATATCACAGCGTTCCTGGCAATGGTAGATGTGTGCTGCTTTCCATCCCAGAGGGGTTTATATTTCAGTATGAGTGCAGTGATCCATATACCGTTATTATCACACCACACCATACAGTCTCTAAAGCACCTTGGGGTCCATCTCTCTTGGATGAAAGGCATTATAAAAATGAAAAGTATGTTCATAATGGTCTGCAGTAGAATACTGCATTAGTCTCGTTGGGCTACAGTGATGGATTAAGAGGAACCGTTGCCCTCAAGATAAAAAGGCTTGAGTGAGTTATGTACTTCCTTCTCAATGCATTTGAAGTGTGAATATATTAAGAGCAGTTTTGGCAGACCCTGGCAGAAGGCTGAAAGAAAATGAGGAGGCGACCAACTTTTGATAATAGTTCATTAACATATCTGTTATACTCACAACTCTTTAAAGTACAGGCAAAGCTGGCTATTCACTGCTGTGCAGAGGAGAAAATGAAGAGACAGTGTAAGAAATGAAACGCTGTTTTTGACATACCTGTCTGAAGGAAACTTTGAAGAGGCTTAGCCTCCTAGAGTTATTCACATGGTTTTGAGAAATCTTCAAACAACTTACAAGAGGTCACAGTTTGAACATGGGATAGAACTAAGAATATTAATACTATCTTTAGCCTCAGAGCCTATTACTTTATTCCCAGCCGACAACAGTAATTATTTTTTTTCTGAAAAAAAGTTTCCTGTGGGACTATGTGAGCTACTGCAAAGCTTCCACTTGTAGGGTTTCTCAAAGACAGATGAACACAGACAGTTCCCCTCTAAAATGTGCTGCCAGTCAGTCTACTGACTGGGGAGACGGAAGAGCCTGGCTATGTTGTGCTCTGCTCTGATTCAGGAAAAGTCAGTGTCCTAGATGGGTTTCATAAATACTATTCCCTCTTTATCTCATTAGAAGAACCGAGAAGTCTTGGCTTTGGTCCAGCCCAGAAGGGAGGATGTTTTTGTGATCCCAGCAAGTTCTCCGGGGCAGGAAAAGTTTCCTGTTCCACTTTACTGTTCCCAGCACTGTATTATCCTGGGGTGGGTGCGTGGTTATGTTGCCAGTATATGTAAAAATATTTGCTGTTCCATAAGGGGATTGCTTTTTAATATTAGAATTTCTCTTTCCTAATTCAGAAACTGCTTTTTTAGAAAATGTGAGCAACTGAAATGTGGCTTTGTAGAGCACAGGAAAGTGCTTTAGGAAGCATTCAGAAAGCAGCCAGATTGTGCTGGAGTCAATTTGCATCCCAGGCTCATCTTGTTTTAAGAGGAAGTATCTTTCAAAAAGCTCCACATACATTCCTGACACAGCAATCTTGGATGATGTTGTAGGTGGAAGAAAGTCAGGATTGCGACCTTTTTCTGCTCCATCCCTTCCACGCGGACCAAGGGAACTGTTCTTACCCTGTTCACTTCTCTGTGGCACTGACAGCCAGCATAATGGGAGTAAGAAATATCTTAAACCTTCCAACACCCATATCCATGTGTGTAGATCAGAACCTGGCCTGTTACAAGCAAAGGAAGAGCCCAGTGAATTAAATAAAGTGAATTAAGGCAGAATAATTCTTTTCCCTAGCTGTATATCTTTGCTGCTTGAGGKTCAATAGTTATCTGCCAGTTCTTTTATTTTTCTTTCATATTCTAGAATTTTGGTATTTAAATCATAATATGCATCCTATGTGTTATTCTCTGGATCCACACGATGCATCTGTCTTTTCATTTTCATTTGTTCCTTCTGTTCCTCTACCTTTGACCCTTATCACTGATTTTTGTGACGGTCAGTTAATCTTTCAGTATATTATCAGTTTTTATGACATTTTGCAGTCCATGCAGTTGTATCAAAACTGGCTAGCATAGGCCTCTTGAAACTACCAGCTATGTAGTCAAATAGTTAATCTAGGTTTCATGAGGGACACTTGCAAGAAACATAACGTAGAAGCTTTCCATACTGTGGAAGTGGTCACCTCTGAGTCTTCCAAATAATTCAAGGGGGTTGGGGGGTGGGGGTCACTGTTTTAAAGTGCATAGCTGTTCTCAAAAACAGCTACTATGTTATCTACATATTTAGCTGTCTATATAACTGAAACTTGGTATGTATTTATATCCCAGCAAGGGAGCTGGGCACTGTGGTAGTTTACTGGTGCAGGGACTATTAGCACAGTGTATTTACCCTTGGCTGTTATGGACTGGCTCCCTGCTGGCAAAGCAGCATTTGGTCACTTGTACCTCCATGAGGAGGAAGGGGTGAATATCAGTTAGGGAAAATGTTAATTGCAAGTTTCATACAGCAGAGACTATCCTATGGAACAGCTAAAGTCATCTATTCTTGGTTTTTGTGTTGTAAGATAGTTGTTATTGCTTGATATTTTTAGATCAGTGGCACAGGAGCACATCATCTTGAACACCTCCTTTCAGCACACAACAGGAGATGAATATAGGGCATCAGTGAGATGTATATATGTCCTCTCAGGTGAGGAAGAATTTGTTTAGGCCAACCCTTCTCCTGTGCTCTGTATCCCATACTACCTTTCACACTTATGAAGACCTGGATGTTCGTTGCTTATAGCTTGGCTCCTGCACAAGAAATATATAAAAATGCATTATGTTATACAGCACTCCATACACACATAAAATTACTTGTGCATAAATGCCTGAAGGAGAGAGATTTCTATTTCCAATGTTAATATTCAGTCCAGAACCATTGATGTTTTCCTCCGTTTTACCAGTAGATGGCAATATGTTATAGATTTGTGGAGTTAGTGCAACATTAAACTTGCTCTTGTTCAAACAGGCTTTTCAAAACAATCAATTTTCAGATCAATCCACAGAAGTACCAAATGCAGCAAATATCAGTCAAAAGTTATTTCAAATT
>NW_028185694.1:1131948-1135753 GCF_003343005.1 Rhea americana | reverse complement strand
ACAATATACTGCAGGAAAGGCTGAAGAAAACAGCTCTGTCCAGGAAGCAGCATTATATATAAAAATTTTAAATAGAACAGAAGAATTACAACATAAWTCTTGCCTGTGTGAGCTTACAAATATCTACCCATAATATAATGATTGAATGCACATATAAGGGCATTACAATAAAGTGAACTTTTAAAAATGAGAGGGAAGAATGACATAAGAAAAGGAATAATATGATKGGTGGAAGGACTTAGTTCTCAGCAAAATATTCTCTAATAAATTATCTTCTCTAATAAGGTGAGCCTTTAACTAGGTTTTTAAAATAATAAGATGACTACTGAATTAGTTATTACTGAGTAGCATAAAGAAAAAAAAATCTAATTCCCTTATTTTGAGACATAATCCCTCCCTAGTTCTTCAGCCTTGCCTCAACTTCACTACTTGATTTGCTTTTTGCCTGTAGACTTTGGAGGAAAGCAGGTTAAGAAGTGTATTGCCGCTAGTGACTCCTTTGYAGCCCTGGAAATCTGCCTGGGGAAGTGTAGTGGCTTTCTGCACGTGTTGTAGAAATGCAGCTGCGCAAGCATATTGGAATAGACAATAAGCTGCACAAGAGAACTGAGTCTTTTGTCTATTAAAATACTGTTTCTCTCTTAGTTTCAATGCAACTATGAAAGCTATAAACAACAACTTTGCAAGTTAAAGGATAAAAATATTCAAAGAGCAAAAACAATTCATCCCATAGAATAGGTCAGTTGATTAGAAACTCTCTTCATCGTAGTAGCATTTATTTTTAGTTTAAACAGAACAAATAACAATGAGGTAGAATGCAGATCATCATGGCATCCAGTTAAATAATCAGGAGAAATCTGGTTTGTGAGAGAAACAAAGCACGAGATGAAACTACTGCAGACATTCCCCTATGTTGGGAAGTAATTTCTACTCATACAATAATTGTATTTACTTCAATAAGATTACTTAGATGAGTTGAAATTGCTGTACTTTCACAGGATCTATATTTTATGCTGTTTGGGATGCTTTGTAGTAGACAGGATTACAAAAAAAAAAAAATCACTATTTGTAGATTTATTTGGAAGTACATGGAAATACRAATTGAACTTAAAAAGCCTATAGTCATTTAAAAATCCATTTTTAGCAGCTCTTAATATTATCTGTCGCATCAAATTTGGTCTGAAAAAAATATTTTCTAAATAGCTTACACTGAAAATAAGATAAAAGCTTCTGTTTGAAGAGCATGGTTCTGCTCTTTTCACTTTGCAAGGTGTCTCCAGCAGCAGGGATTGCAGAATTGGAATTCATCTGACAGACTTGTTAATGATGCATAACATGAAATAAAGGAAAAAGAGGCTCTCTGTATTAGTAACATACTGACTTTACAGAGCAGTCAGCTGGAGGTATTCTGGCAATATTTGTCAGGTCTAGCGGTTTGTAGCAGACTCATTGAAGAATTATTCTTGTTATTCAAAGCTATTTAAATGATCACAAACATTTGGGTTTAGAGAATTTAAGCAGAATCCAGAGTTCAGGAGGTGTTTGSTGACACTTGAAATATATTGGTACCATAATTTGTAACAATCTAAGAACATTCAGATCTGAAAATATCAATAATAGAAATAATTAGGAAGTCCACATTTTTTTTTTTTAACTCCAAAGATGTCTTCATTCTTCTTTTTTACATTTTTAGTTAAAAATGTATCATAATTTTGAAGATTCTACGGTATCTAGAATTGTAATCCTTAATTTTTTCCCTTAAACTATGTGTGGGGAAAACACTTAAGAAAAACTACTTAAAAATCACTAATGGAAAACAAAATTAGATTTTTAATTTTTTTTTTAATGAAGAAACAAGCTCAATAAAAGTCAGTTGTAAATGCAACTGTCAGGAACTTGCTCCTTATCTTAGAGTGACACAGAAAAGTACTGTTGAGTTAGTTGCCTTCTCTTCAATGTGGAGATAAGACATATGATTCATTGTTCCCTCTAAAACTACTCATCTAGGATTTTGTCCTCTCAAACAATAGAGCTTTGCACCTCACCATAACTCTAAGCGATAGAGAGAGATTTATTTCTTAYATGTTACATTTTGTCACACATTTCCACTTTCAGACACAGCCTCCTTTTTCTCCCTGTACCCTCCGCCAGCTTCTTTAGCTGCATTAGCTGTAGGACTGTTGGGGGAAGGTGAAGAGGAGAAAAAATTGAAACTGAGATTTTGAGGCTGTAGATAGTAGTAAGTAGTGCATTGTGCTCTCTTGGCCAGTAGAAGGGCAAACTGCAGAGAAGAGGGGGAWCGGGGGTTCCCATTCTACCTGAAAACTTACTCTATTCTTCAAGACTGAGCCCTGAAAGACACCCTGACTCCAATCAGCAAATCATTTAAACGTCTACGTGTGTGCTTAAAGTTAAACAATGTTAAAAGCTTTTCTGCATTAGATAATGTGGGGAAAGTGAAGGAAACTGCTTCCAAAGCCTAAATTAATCATGACACATGAAATTCCTATGATTCTTGTAGTAAAAATGCTCTTCACCAGTGGATGTCACTGTGAGCTCCTGGGCAGAGCAGCTGAATAATGCTGCAGATGTATCCTTTCAGGAGAAGCATAGGAAAAAAAGGATCTTTTAGTAGTTTAAATTGGAATTCTCTTGCCATACACTGAAAGACAGGAATATCCTGCTTTTGAGAGGTTTCCTTAAAAAAGGAAAGCACAATAATGGACCTTGAATTTTTTTTCAGTGGTTTATCATCTAATCATGTATTTCCATTTTTTTTTCTATCTAGAACAAGCAAAATAAAAATGACAAATGCACAGTTAAAGCAGTGATAAATATTGCTGTGTCCATAAAGTTTCTAGCTGTGTTGTTACAGGCAGGAGAGCTGATAAATTGGGAAATCCCTGAAGCATCATTTAGTACCCAGCACTGAACATTTTATTTATGTAGATAAATAACACTCCTTTAATGCGGCAAATCTGTTAGAGTGAAGTCTGTATGGTTTTGTAGTTATAATGTGAGCATTTCAGAAGCATAAGTACCGGTTTATGCAAATAGATCCCAAACTCATCAGTTTTACCTACCTTATTATTGATATCCATCTTCATTGAAGCCATGTACTGAGTACACTTCATTAAGGCTGACAAGCCAAAGGCTGCTGCTTCTCCCTGGGAATTGCCATCTTCTTTACAATGCAAAAGCCATTAAATGAGCCTTACACAGTAAGTCAACTCCCTCTTTCTCTCTCTCTCTCCTTCAGAAGATGGGGGATTTTATTTTACTCCACAAATCCTTGTTAGAGAGACATTGGAAGATTGCTTACAATGAAAAATCTTGCACCTTTGCCCCTTTCCAGAGGCATATTTGCCATATATTACCCAGAGTCCTAACTACACAATCAAATATTAACCATGACCTTGTAGTTAAAATTGTATGTATACATTTTTTGAAARTGCATTTCAAACAAATTTCTCTACATCGCCTCTAAATGTTTTAGTCTTCTTTACAATGTTTTGTAATGCATCTGTCATACGGTGATATTTAAAGGTAAAACCAATGTTACAAAAGAGCAGATCACACTTCTTTTTATACAGTGCTCCGCACAGAGCTACTGAATGAGGGAGATCTTACTCACAAGCCTGATGTTTGTTGAGCTTTGCTAGAGCCTTTCCACATAAATTTCTTGCTAGATCACTTATTGTGTGGTCACATGTGAGAAAGGGAATATCCTGACTCCCTTCAAGGCCAGTTCAATTTCTTTGCTGCACAAAGAAGGATTTCTTCTGAGAGGATGGTAACAAAAAAA
>NW_028185694.1:1122356-1131558 GCF_003343005.1 Rhea americana | reverse complement strand
TTTTTTTTTTAATAATTGCTTTCTTTCTTACTTGCTGTTCAAGGCCAGCTCTTGCTATTACTTCTTAGGCTGACCACATACTTCTAAGCACTGCAGACTGCTTTTGAAGGAGATCTGAAACTTTGCCTTAATCTGTGCGGTACTTTTTTAAAAAGAATACAACACCATCATTCAGTCTGGCTTTTTTTCTGGAGTGATTTATCACCAGCAGTCGCATAGATCAGCTCAGATATCCTGAAGTGCCAGGTGAGAGCAAAGGCTGCTGTAACGGCTGTGGGGACACAGCTCCACCTGGCATAACTTTCCTTTGGGAAGTAATAACCTTTCGTGGGGAACAGGCTGTCGTCTATCTCAGYGTGAAGGTAAGAGAAGGGAATTTAGGATTAGGTCCCTATTGTAGTCAGATGAGAGCAGAACACAGGATTTGAGGTTCAGGAGAAAGCTTCTGTTGGGTAATGTTTTATAGATATGAAACATATGCACATTTGAGGTGAGATTTATTACACCTATTTCAGGAATTTCAAAGCATAGTTCAACTAATTCTCTMTATATATTACCGGGGAAGGAGCTGAAATGCCTACTCTTAGAGAGCTAAAATGAGATGACATGAACCACACCCATGCTACATGTAGGAGCTGCTTTTATCTACTGAATTGTCTCAGTTTTGCTTTACTGTTGCTGTTTCCCCTTCCTAAATGATCTATACTGTCAGAGGTTGTCCAGAACATCTCTGCTTATTGATCAGAGCTCTTGAATGCACGCTTTGGGCCCAAACAGGGCACTTCATCTTCATGGACCACTATTTCAAGCCAGAACAGACAGCTGTTCTCCACCAGSCTTTTTCATAGTAGGTTTGCAATGGGATGTCTTCAGAACTGGCTTTTCTCACTGTTCTTTATCCTTTGCAGGAAGTTGTCTGCAAATATTGCTGCAATGAGCTTAGGTCACATGTTCAGCTTTTTGACTTTTTTTCCCTCTAAACTCTAGGATTATGGGGTCTGCTTTACCTTAATAAAATAAARRTAAGGATTCACCTGGGATCTAGGACTCAAGACCCATGTCTATTGTGCATGCACATTATAGATCAGTGATCTGTGATTTGGAAAAATTGATTTTCAATGATTTCACCATGAAAAAGAAGTCTAMAAAGGAGAATTATCTCCCCTTTCTCTTTGGAATTTTCTTATCCTGTCCCTAACATATGGACAAGTTGTACTCCAAATATCTTCCCTCCCCCCCATGTTTTATTATCATTCTGTTTTGCACACTGACATGGAGAGGATCATACAGTTACGCAGATCTATGAACTTCCTGTGAAATGTTTTGAGTCAAATCCTGACTGTTATAATCATGAGGTAGAACTGTCTGAATGAAGAAAACCTCTTCCACACATGTGGGTTAATACGAGCACAAATATGAAGAAATCTTGCAAATTCTTTGGCACTAATTTTCATGAGGATCCCATATTGTACTTTATGGTTATTCTGAGCAGCTGAGTCCGAAAGGAAGCATGTGGAAGAATAATTTTATGGCCTCAATACCTCTAGTTCGTATCAGCCAAGTTTAATGCATA
Organism: Rhea americana; assembly: GCF_003343005.1. Taxonomy (NCBI): domain Eukaryota; kingdom Metazoa; phylum Chordata; class Aves; order Rheiformes; family Rheidae; genus Rhea; species Rhea americana. Next base: position 1,129,985 of record NW_028185694.1, on the reverse strand, counting down.
TTGACTAGCAATTTGGATAACCTACAAATGACTGCTAATTTACTGTTAAGGTAGCAGGTTTACAGAGGTTTGACGTAGCRCGCACATCTTTTTATAACACAGTACTGTTGAATGCAGAATTTTTTTCCCTTCCTAATTGGACTGATTTTTGAAGCACCTGTTCTGAGCAGAAAAACCTGCTTAGGACTTACTGAGTTGGATAATTGACAGTTGGCGAATTTCACTGGTTAAAAGACTGAGTTATAATACTGTTCAAAATGCAAAGGTTAAGCACCCAATAGATCACTAATACCAGTGATGTCCAGGCAGAGTTTAAGCAATCACTTCTGGAGGATCTCAGTCAGCCAGGACCTCCTTTTGTCTCTGTCATGTGGGAGAAACATAACCTCTACCTTCTCCAAAATTTTTTTGAACAATAAACTTTTCACTCTTCACAGAGATTTGCCAAATTCAAGCTGTTTTGACACAGGTAATTAAAAGAGAAGTTGAAGGTCCTGCAGCCCTAAAAATACCCTTGTTTTGACAATAGAGGGTTTCCAGATGTAAATTCTCACTGACTGCAATAAGAGCTGGTAATAGCAACTGGACCTCAGCCGCTCTGTTATCTGACCTGTCACTGTAACAGCGTGTCCCAGCTGAGACCATGACAGAACTTGATTGGAGCACCAGTAGTTTCTCACCTTGCTTTGAGAAGAAACTTTCTATTTTCTCGTTTAGAACTAAATAAATAAATCTACAACAATTGTTTTTGGATCARTTTTTCATGGGTTATTTTGCATTTCATCTTTTAAGGAAGAACAAAATTAGCTGAAAATTACAATGCCCTTTTCATGTTTGTTCCTGTTAGTCTCCACAGCAGTCACACGTCTTTTACTTCTAAATTCTCTCTCCTTGCTTACTGGGATTAAATCCTCCCAGGCAAGATGTGATTGTTGCCCTAATGAGTCAATTATTTCAATGTCACTGTTAAAAAAGGGGAAAAAAAGAAAAAAAAAGAACTGTTTGGGTTTTTTTCACTATTATTGCAAAAGAAACACAGAGATGGAAGAACAGGATGATGTTTGAATGGTCTGAGCCATAAAAAAACAAACAAACAAACAAACAAACAAACAAAAAAAAAAAAACAACTCCAGTGTTTCAGTTAAGTTCTAAGTGAATGGTTTCTTTATCCCCTGGGTTGTACTATGTAGGCATATAGGGGATATGGCTTTTGTGTATTTTTGTTTGTTTGTTTGTTTGTTTGTTTAAGTTTGAAAGAGCTTTTTAGGAAGATTTCCTATGTAATAAAAATAGAAGACAGTAGCTTAAATTTCTTCTGAGTTATCAGGGAAATCAGATTTTAGACATGCATCAGTAGCTAAATTGGGTGCAGGATTATCCTGATATGATAAATCACTGTATCTAAAAATTTTTCATTTTTTGTAATGGAATTATGAGTATTTAATGAGAGAATGGTTTGTTCGTTACCTAGATTAAAACTGTCTAATCACTATTTTTTATGCCAACATATTTAATTCTTATAGAATRATCCCTTAGTTTAGGAAGAAGTTGCCCTACTTTTTATGGGTTTTCTATTGAGTTAGTAATCTTTATTTGCAGATAATAATAATTGATATCCACTTTACATAATATTTTGATTACAATAATAGAGTCCTTGATGGAGCAAAGCAAAGTTCATGCCATCAAAGGAATAAATATTACTAGGAAGTATATTTTCCTTTCTTTGCATCATTATGATCAACAGACTTAGGGCAGAATAACACAGTGGGTATCTACCTGGATCTGAGATGAAAATTTTAACCATCAGGATCAGCACCACTGTTAACTAGGAAATAAGTTCTTTGGCTCAACTCCTGCTTGCATTAAAATAATGTGCAATCATATTTCTTTTTATTTCAGTGTCCAGTGTGGAGAAAATCCTAAGTATGGGCCACAATTTGCATTCTTTAATCAAACAATATTTCTGGAGAAGCCAGTGGCAGTAGTCATATGTTTAACTGCTATTCAGCACTTAAGAAGGACTAGTAATACATTACTGAATAGGTAAATCAGATGTGATTATAATTTGTACTTGTTTAATTATTTTTCAAAATCTGGGAGTGTATCCTTAGGAATAACAACTCCACATGAACAATGTATCTTTATTTTGACTCTTTTCTATGAACTATGTTTAAAATGTTACTAAGTATTACAGTCACAAACTGGAAGTAAGAATGAAAGAAAAACAAAGATCTGTAAGTTGGGAAGCTAATAAGAGGAGAAAAAAAGAATTTTTTCATCTCAAAACAAGTGGAAGGAAAAATCCTCCAGCAAGAGAAGATACAATTTCAGCTTCATGATGCAAAGACATTCTGCTATTCATCATTGTTCACACCTGATTTTTTTTGTTGCCTTGCTAAAAGTAATGTTTTCTGCTTGCTGCTTTTCTATAACTGRTAAATAATATTGTCTTTGGCTAAAAATTTGCACATTCATTTTCCCTTTAGAAACTTTTCTTGATATTATTGTAATGCATGATAGAACCACCTGAGAAATAATATGGAAAATGATGAGATTTAATATTTCAGCTCCACTGATGAAAAGACAAAGACTTCATATTAAAATCATTATTAAGAGAAAAGAGATTACAGTTTAGAGAAAAAATTTACTAACTTTGAGAGAGTARTGATAATATGTGCTTTCTTTGTATTTAATTTAACATTTGTGATATTCCCACGACTGGACACTGACATTGTTTGTGCCTTCAAGGCGTAATTCAACATATACATTAAAGGATGAGTTTCATTCCCCATCTACAAAAAGCATTTCCACTTTGTATTATTATTTTGCATTATCACATGTTTTGTTTTGTTTCTGACAAAATTCATCATCATTTGGTCTTTAGTGCCTTCCATATAACTGAGAAACAGRCTCTGGTTTTGGGGCTATAGCATTTTACCTTCTGCAGATCAAAAAGAGGATAAATATGGATAATTTTTGAAGTCCTAATTAGATGACTGATAGAAGTGCAAAAACTTCTTTGGTGATTAGTAGGATTTAGTTAAATTAACATACGATAGGATAAGACTACCACCTGTTTTTAAAATGAGAATATCAGAGAGAAGCACTGGCATTGCTGTAAAATAAAATAAAATAAAATAAAACAAAAATGACAGCTCTCTTGTTGCAAATGTGACCCTATTTCTTGGGAAAAGCAATCATAAATGTACTGCTGCTCCTATGCACACTCAACAATTTTCTTGGGTTGTGTTATTACCTAATGTCTGGCACAATAGACTGTGATTATCCCCCTCCAAAAACACTTTAGACCTTATCAAGGAGTATGTCTAATCCTCCAGCTTTGGAAGTAAATATTATAAAGTGTACTCAGAGAGTGCAGTCAGTTCAAAGAATCTGAATGTAAAGAGGCTGAAAGCCTGAAAAAAGAATGGTTAACTATAACTAGCTTTCATTGCAATTTCTGTTGCAGTACCTGAGCTTGTCTATCATACACTATTACAGCCTAGTTGACACTTAATGAGTTTATTCAGTCCTTTACCTGCTCCTCCATGATGTCTGAAACAGCTTCCAGTCATCTCAGTAAACTGCAGTCCTATACAAAAGCTCATTCAGTTAAATATTATGGAAATAAATCACTCACCTCATTGGTCRAGTGTCCCTACACTGTCTGTTAGCCTACTTGTACTTAAAGAAATAGGGAGTAAAGTATTGCACTTCTGAGGAGCAGGCACCTGTTTCGGTGAGCTAATTCCCCAAAGTGATTATTRTTCCACAACACAGCTGACATTTCATTCCATGGTCGTTATAAGAAATCACAGGTATTTTCTTTTTAAGCAAGCTTGAGAAAACTTGAGGTGGAATATTTACCACAATTCTGGGATTTTTGCTAAACAACTGTCAGAAACCTCCCACTTTAAAGTACTATTTTCTGTGTTTAATGTTACAGTCAAGTTTTGAACTACTGTGTAGAGTTACAGTGTCTTGTGAGCATGACAAAGTAAGGACACAGAAGCTTTTAGATATGACTAGATTTGGTCATCCTTTTTGAAACTTCTGGGTCATGCTGGAGAATCTCAGTAACTAGATATAACTGCTAAAATATCATTCTAGAACTATCACTGTATTATCAGTTACATGAAATTAAAACTACTATTAATGAATCTTATTTTACTTTTTTTAAAAAATGTATTTATTTTACTAGAGCAGAAGAAAACAGGAATCTGTAGCATCTTTCAGGAATAAGATGAGAAAAAGTCAGTCATCACTAGTTATTGTAATTTTCCAGATTTGGTTCTCTTCAGTTAGTTCACTCCCTTTTTCCCAAGTCTAATTTCTTTCTTTGCCCATTCTCAGTATGTTTTTGTACCCCCTTTTTTACAGGACTTCTCTTAGGTCTTTTCACTTCTCTGTGTCTCCTGCAATACTTGAATGTGATTGAACTAGGATCGTATAAGGAAAGCAACATCCTTCTGCCTTACCTTTCAGTCGTAAAACAGTGTAGCTGAAGGCTTTCAACTGCTATRAAAGAAACTGAATATGAGGCAGAGAACTGAATGCTTAACATGAGGAAATGTAATTTTCTGTGGTAAGAAGAAAGAAGCAACCAAATTAAATTTTAAGACAACAATTTTGAAATATTTATAAGAMATATATGAATTAACCAAGATTACAAGATATTTTTGTACAAGAGTTTACAAATGGTCTTATGATTAGGAAAACATCTCAGAATAATAAAATATATTGCATTTTCAAAGTAACATTCTTCACTGATGTCTAAGAAATGAAGCAAAATGAGTGAGAGCAACATCAAGATGAGAAAAGCAGTGACAGGGTTAGAAAGAAAAAGTAAGTGAAGACTGATGGTATCAGAGGGGACTTAATTAAAAAAATAATGAAATTAAACATAAATCTCTCCAATAAAGATATGGTTGATATGATGTTCAGGGTAGGTTAATAGGGACATTGGAACTAATGGAAAGCTTCTCAGCAAAATGAGGACACCATCCCTACACCTCCTTAGTTGGAAAGACAACAACACTCTTAATTCCATAGCTAACACTGGCACTCATGGAACCTACTTTAAGTGTACAAAATTAAGATTCTGTTAAAGATTTGGTAGGGATGGAGGGAGGATTTGAGAGAAAAAAAGCTTGATTTCCATATGACTGTTGGCATATCTCATTCTTTTTTTTTCTCCAAAACAATATTGCAGTCATCTGACACATAAGAAAATAAATTTAATTGACATATTATTGCAAGTGTCCTCTATATTAAAGATTTCTTTTCTTCTCTGTCAAGTTTGGCTAAAATTTGCATCATGTATAAAGAAAATCTATTAGTAAAGATAACACATGCAGGTGTCCATTCAAAATGACCACTAGCCCCTAAAAGCTCTAAAGATTGTAAACTATGAAGGAATCCTGTACAATTGATTATTGTCTTGCTTCTGATTGGCAAGGAGGAGGGAATGCTATTGTACAGACATGTCAAGTGCAAAGATGTTTTATGAATGGTGTGGAACAACAGCCTGGCTAGGTAATGTGATACTGGAAGGTTAAAGGGAGTGAGGCAGAGAATGATAAATATAGTTGTAAAAAAGGGAAAGGCATAGAGGAACATGCATAGATGAATACTAACTCATACCCGGAAGTATACTGAAGCCCACAAAGTTGAGTAGAAGCAAATGATGGTTTAGAAAGAATGGGATAGAAAACCATACTTACATGAAATAATGAGGGATAAAGAGAATAGAGGACCACAAGACAGATGATTAATTTTCCAGAAGCACAGAGTCATATATGCAAAGGGATTTAAACACCTATCTGCCTCTAGATGCATGTAAATCCACTTCTTTGGTTTCACGTACATCCAAAAAGAAATAGCTCTTTCTGGCATAGATACAATGCCTGTATTTTAGCAATTGTAAAGCTGCCAAAATATCAAAATATTGTTCAAAGTTATTGAAAAACTGTTCACAAATTGTATCTAATTCTGCTTATTTAAGCTGAGAAGGCTGATCCTGGAGGTATTYTCCAAGATACACATGGGTCATGCCTACATAGCAGTCATAGTTTGTAGGATTAGAGGTAGCCAAGCTAGATTTAAAAAGAAACCTTTAAGATAGAAGTTGCAGCTTTATGGCAATGCAGAACTGAGCACAGGTTAATTTAGGCAGGCTTTCGCTGGGATGAACTTTTGTGGGAGCTGTCAAGGGCAGAAGTCTGTCTGAGATTTAGCAATAGAGAGTCTATCATGCAGCAGATAGTGACAAAACCTCTTTAAATAGCTTGAGCTCTCCTCACAGAACAGCCCAAGCAGCATTTCTTATGCAGTATGCCAAAATTACGTGGGTCAGCATAACCATGTGCTATAATAAAGCTGATTAATTCCAAAGAAGAGAGAGAACRGTTGAGTTTTACTCACCTTTCCCTCTGCAATAGCCCTGCTGAGATTTCTCCCTATTGCTGCTACTGTGTATTTGGTATCCAGTGCTTTACTGAATTTCATTGCTGCTGACCAGTGGTTTAATACTYGTTGAAATCTTGTTCTTCTGATCAAATAAATCAGGGACCTATTTGGCTCATGCTACAATTTTTCCTGGTCACCTGTCCAAGCATCATTTTCACTGCAACCTTGGTGTGGCTTCACACAGTCTTTCCCCAGGAGTGGGGATTCCACAGTATAGTTTTAGCCAAAAGACATGGAAATGGGTTTTCCAGGTTTGTGTTCATTTTATTCGGAGGAAGAGGAAAGTAGCTCCTGTAGCTATTGCGACTGTCTCACAGGTAAACACGTGTAAGGCTTGGTTTTAAAGCTTAACAAGCTGCTCAATGAGGGGATATTCAACAAGTTAGTATGTCGTAAAAAATCCCCACCATATGTTTTTTCACTGTTACTGTTCCCAAGTCTAAAAATATTTACTGGAAAAAGAAAGAAAGAAAGAAAGAAAGTCTGCACCTCTGAGTTGTACTCCTAGAATTATGGGTGGGTTGCTTTGTGTGTGAATTGTGCCTGGCCTGCTTTTCACACTCTACAGCTACATATCATTAACCTGAGCCTTATCCTCAGACATTAAGGACAAACGCTCTTTCTGTTATCTCTGTATGACCGTTTCAGTGCTAATCTGTCTCCTTGTTCCACTGTTTCTYGTTATTCTTTTTAATTATTTCTTTCCTGCCTGCAAGGTTGTGTGTGCCATTATCATAAAATATTAAGCTATTTTTAGTAAAGTGCTTTTTCAATGTTTTGAGTGTACTTGTTTACAATCCTACTAATTTTATCTCCATATGTTGAAAGGTCAGCACGTGTGTTCATATATGTATGGTAAGCTCATAAACAGAGCATTCACTAAATGCTATTGCTTAGAGAGGGTCTTTACCTGCTTCTCAGTTTCCAAAGAACTAATTTTCTCAATACTCTTGATATAGATGTTAATTCTACTCATTCCCAGACTGGAGGACACTAAGGAAAAACAGGTGTTAAATGTGTTGCTAAATTCTRTGGTAGAATTGAGACTAGAGTGAGTGAATCACAGACCTCCCTCCTGAGACCGTTCCCCACCCCCCCACACCCCCCATATGTTATAGTTTGATGAAGGTACTGTATATTTTTTTTCCTTAGAAAACATTT
>NW_028185694.1:1097220-1122241 GCF_003343005.1 Rhea americana | reverse complement strand
ATGTAATAGGAATTCTATTTATTTCTATATAAATTTCTGTCAAGTGTCTTCTCTGCAATATCTTCACCATTCACCCACCTCACAACGTATCTAATTGTACTGTGGACTGTCAGGGAGACAGAAGCATCTTGGGCTGTAGCCAAAGTACACGGAAGCTGACTGGTCAGCTGGCTGCCACCAAGTATAGAGGATTATGCCTGGATTTTTATCACATTTTCATCAATTGAAGCATTCTGAGATCCTTCTCCTCTTTAGAGCTGCTATTTTTCATGAAACTTAACTCACTATCTTTTCTGCATTTGGCACTTTGTTGAATTTCATTGAGAGTGGCAACCAGCTTAAAAAATTCTATGGAGAAATGGCAATTAATGGACTAGGAGAAAGTATGGTTGCATAAGGCCTATTGTCACTATACAACTATGYTAAATCATCATCATCATAAATTTAAACATATTAAGCATATAATATTTTCCCCAGTTTTAAAACTGAGACAAAATAAAACCTGTAGCAGTAACTTCAACATGCTCCCTCCTAGCCATTTGCTCATAGAATCATAACAGAAGTATTTGGAAATTAGTATTTTTTTGTATTTATTTATTATTCTTACTTTTACTGCAGGAGTATTTAAAAACCCTCAGTAGAAATTAAGGCTCCATTGCACAAAGAACATGAAGATCTGGAAATTCGCACTGAAACAGGTAAACAGACAGTGACAGATTAATTAACAGACAAATATGTGTAGTGATACTAGTAAAAAGGTATTCATGGAAACAGTTGTCACATGTGATAGCCACATCCCAATAACACTTGTGTACCAGTTTCCTAGGATGGTGGATTTATGAACTCTACCTTGTAATTCTTTTTTTTTCTCACTTCCAGCTGCAGATAGCCTTTATGATTCAAACCAATTTCCAGATTTAATCTCCAGCCACAGTTACCCGAGGAACCACCTCTTGATGCTGTTTCTAAAACCACCAGCAACTAATAGTGAATTTTTAAAACTGCATATATGATGCAATGCATTTAGGGGCATTCTCTGCCTCAGGAGTATTCCTATTGCTAAATATTAGTACTGAATATTCGCTCAGCTACTACTAAGTTGCTATTGGAGGACAAGGAATTTCAGTGTTGTCAGACTCTGATCTTATCTCTTGTTTGGTGATGTATGTTCTCTCCTGCCCTCTTCTCCAACCTACATTCCCAGCTGTGTGTGTTCCTTTAAATCCTTCAACTTCTTTCAGTCAAAAACAAATCTTAGTAGAAAATGATACAGCCCATCCTCAGAGCCTGCATGATACAGACACTGAAAACCAAAATCTTTTCATGTTTTTTTTTTCTTCATGGCAACACAGTATGAGCAATCAGTTTGTAAACAATTAATTTACTATTGATTTCAACCTATAATGTGTTACTTAGCTACTTCAGTTACTGTTACTTAGTTACTGTTACTTCAGGAATATGTTGCTTAGCTCAGGGACAAAATTATTATGTAGCTAATATGGTTAAGTTTCTTACATCCGTTATTTCAGTTCGAACAAATGCTCCTGCAATCTGGTATCTGAAGCATCCATAAGGATAGATTAAATTAATTTAACTTTCCACCAGGAGAACTCAAAGTTAGAAAGAATCTGAGTTCAAGTTTCAATATATTGTTGAAGATACAAAGAAAGGTCCAATTTTAACTTTTATTTTCTTCTTTAAACACCTTCTTTTATCTTAAAACAAAGCATAAAAGCTAACACTCACCACTCTTTTCTTCTCTTCCCATTGCTACTCCCACCACAGATTTGCTATGATGTTTTATAATAAATGCCTGAATGTTGCAACTGCTTGAAGTTGTACACACAGAAAACAAAAATGGGTAGTGGCTCTTCCAAACAATTTAACCTTTGGCAATACTCATGACACTTCAGTCTTATTTCTCCACAAGTATTTACGGTTTGCTGACACTAAAAAAAAAAAAAAAAAAAAAAGTCCTATACAGGTATACTGTCTTAGCTTATGGATTGAAAAGAATTTCAAACCACAAATGTAAACTTGCTCTGCTGCTTGGCTCCCTAAATCTATCTAGTTACTGGAAAAATAGATTTATTTGAATAAGTGTATGTTTTATGCTCATACAAATTATAAACCTAATACAATGCCTTCTCTAAGAAGCTTAAATGTTGTAACTAGTTGTGAATAAAGCAGCCTAGGAAAGTTTCACAGGAAGCCGAATAGTGGGAAGTGTCTTTATTACTATTAGTGGTACGAACAGCTTCAAGGGATAGATAGCAGAGTAACACTACTTTGCAGGTGTGATACTAGATTGTAAAGTAGAAGTGTTATCCCATACTTTTTGCCCTCAAATGTTATTATTCAGCTGAGCTAATACCAAGTTACATACTTCTAGAAATGCATATTGGAAGATCTCTCAGAATATTCTGTTCTATAGACGTAAATAGAAGAAAATGAATGTAATCTGCATTACTTTTATCTTGCTGGAGCGACCTTCTACCATACTGTCATAGCAGCAGTGGTAAAAACTATTTGCACAATAGTGTTGTTTTGTTTTGTTTTCTATTCATCAGCATGCTCTTGTGTGGTTACTCTCAGACCATAAAAACTGTCCGTGTAAATAGACACTTCTAAAAGGAAACTGTAAGATCGTTACTTACATAACAAGTAGAAACTAGCCTGTAAAATTACCAAGGCAAAGACTGACAATGGCTGATAATTTTAAATTCCTTCAAATGCCTCGGTAGGATTAGTATCTAGAAAACAGAGAATTCATGCTTCTTTTCACTTCATTTTGAAATATATGTGTTTGTTAGGGCAGGGTGACATATGCTGTATCTGTTTTTTCTGCCTATTCACTTTCATATGACTGTGTGCTTCCATTTGAACTTTTCTGCACCGTTTTGAAAAAGCAGGGTTTTTGAAGAGTTTAATCCCTCTTTTCATGAATATGAAATATATTAAAGGTTATTTATTTCCAGCATCCTCAGCTCCCACAGCATATCCAACTGCTAGACACTCACGGTGACCTCTCTTCTTCCTCATCAAGRACTTTTAAAATACACTAAGCAACATGAGTTAGGCACTCTCCATTAAGACTACATTAAATGAGAAAGTAACGTTCTTAATATATGAATGATCCAGAATAGGAAAATACCAGGAAAAAATTTTTATCATCTATTATTAGTGAAATATTGTGGTATTTGTGGAAATAGAGGAAGCTGATAAGAGACTGTATTTGCTCATTTTTTATTTAGGTCCTTTTCTTTTTTTCTACCATGCAAAGGCTAATCTAACAAGCTATTAAGGATGTTATATGTGCTGATTTATCTTAAAGAAAGATGTGTCCYGAAAGCGTAAAACAAAAAGATTTCATTGTAGATAAAATCAAATAGAGTTCAAGGATTATAATGGAGCAGTTTGTACCTGAAGAAAGGATTAAGCTATAAAATAACTAAATATAAAGGAAAGCAAAATGTTTGAAGGGCAGAAAAAGTCACTACAAAGAAGGGCAACCAAAATCCAAAAAACTGAAATGAATTAATAGCATGAGAAAATAAGTAGTTTATTTTGATTTAGTTTACAAAAAGGCAGTGAAGTAAGGAATTAAATACCTGGGAGAAAAAAAAAAAGTGCCTTGAAAAGGTAATATACCATCAAAAATGGACCAGAAAAAAAGGATTTAGGGATTATTCTGAAAAGGAAACTAACATCTTCAGCAAAATATTTGAAAACTCAAATAGATTTCTTATACATGTGATGAAAAGTAGATCTCAGAGGGAGAAATGTCCCATATTTAAGAAGATAAATACTCAAAGGAAAACTTCCACAAGTAGGATATTTAAAAGCAGTTTTTTAAATATTCTTTATAGTAGAAGATGAGAAACTAACTCTTATGTAGTACAAAACTTCAATGTCATGTTCAGTATAACTGGATACTGCAGGATATCCTTTAAGTATAAAATAATGTCTGAATASGTCTTATAAAATGAAAGATAAATACAAAGAACATGTTTTTATAAGTAGTTAAGTGATCAAAAATGTACATGTGGACCATTTAAGGAATAAATACATTTAAAAGATCTTTACAAAAATATTTAATCCATTTGTTCTCAGCATTTTCAAAAGATTGTCTTTTAAAAATCTGGTCTTAAACTGATCCTAAACCACTTTTTCAAAAAAAAAAAAAAAAAAAAAAAAGTTACTTTTGTCCCGAAGCCTATCTATATTCATGACAGATCTTAATTTTAGTGTTCACACATGTCTAAATAGTTCCTTAAGTACTGTAGCTTTAGTTATTTGTATCTTTATTTTAATTGAATGGTAGACAAAAATGGAGCAACTGGATGATGTTAGCTCTTTTTCCATTTGTTTGTGGCATCTCCAAGTGTTTCCATGGTTTGCGGTCATGAGATATGTGAAGACCTCAGGCTTTTGGGACTCTAACTAGAGCTAAATAGAAATAGTCAAAGAGGTAGAGCTATCTTTGAAAACATAACAGATCTGTACCTTACCCAAAGTCATGAAAAACAACTTACTATTGACCAATTCAACTCCATTTTCATATCAGCACATCTAATTTTCCCTATTTATCTTAATAAGACCTTTCTGTGTGAAAAGCACTGTTAAATTCATTGTTCAACTTTGTTATTAAATCATGCGCTTTGAACTGATGAGAAAATTAAATGGAAATTGCTTCTTTCGGGAACACTAATGAAAAAGGAGGTAGTTGACCAAAAGTGAGTATGGTGGGTCATGTTTTCCTGAATTCACTGCTGCTGTTGTATGTTAGTCATAGTTCTCAATACAGCTGTAAAATCAGGGCTCTGAATGCTTTCCTGCTTCACGAGGAAACAGTCAGGAGCTACCCACTCTTCCTGAAGCCATTTTGTTTGTGATAGAAATCTAAATTTCTGTGTGAAAAAGTCATGACCAAAATTTAGATGGTATACAAACCTAGGCATTTTATGGTTTCAGAGGGTGGTGGAAAAAGAAGTACACTCCTACAAGGGTTAAAAACTGTTTCAGCAGACAATGCAAAATCTCTGAGTTTTGCCCACATTTAGCTGGGCTCCTGTTTTAGTCTGATGGTGTTGGGTTTGTACAGTAGGGGAGGGTTTGTCCGGGAGGGATTCCCTCCATATTCTCCCGTTAGAGGGGCATCTCCACTGCATGAATTGGTTAGTGCATTCCGGGTGACTGTGCTTGTTCACAGTTAGGCATTTCTCTCTCTTCTGAAGTGCACTTTCTTATTTCACACCATTTGGGAATTTTTATTCATCACAGAGCATGCACACAATGCATAAATATCAGAGAGGCAGAAAATTCAAAGTGGAGAGAGAAAAAAAGTTTTTTCATCTCCACTATATCAAATCTTATGGTCCAAAACGTTATACTCAGCTTTTATTTTTTGCTAAGGCAAGCAATACTKCATCTGTTCAGAAAATATCAACCAATGACACTTCAGTGTTTAGAGATGTTTCTGTTTTGTGTCTTCCTTCTGAACTGTGGTAGATATAAGGCAATTGGATAACTCTTTTGAACATATAGCCTCAAGATGGAGAATAGGTACTTCTGGGAATAACAACACAATTTCAGAAACAATAATTGCTGGCATTGTGATATTAACTGAGAGCTTACTGAAGCCATTTCACCTCTTTACTGTGTTTCTGTAGAGTACTTCCATGAGCTCTTACTCTTTGAGAAGTATCCCTGCAATATATGTTAGCAGGATGGGTGCGCTTGACAGAAAAATCTTTTGTGGTTGTAAACTAGGAAAATTTGTGTGAAGTCAATGACCAGATGGGGTGTGATGCTATTATTTGAAGAAGCTGAAAGCTTTAAGTAAGATAATAGAAGCTATCTCTGTAGATGAACTTTAATTGAGGATATATTTTTTGAAACATTTCCTACTTTCGCTTATCTCCAAAATMCCCTGAATTTAAGTGGATTAAACAGATTATTGCTTGCAAACCACTAGAATTAATAAAGTTCAGCATTTATGAAGCATGAAGGGAACCAGGCTGCTAATACGCCAATATCTCTGATGTTGAGCAACCCAGTTAAGATTGTTCTTCATAGACAAAATTTATGTCATAACACTGATAGTCTTGAAAACTGGCACRTATCACAAGTTCTGAGACTGAATGTTGTCTTCTGTGAATAGAGTAAAACTCCTTTTACCGCTCCCCTACCAAGAAGAAAAAATCAAAATATATTTATGCTCAAAATAGGGAAATAAAGCATCCATTGATGTTCAAGGGCACTCTTCCTTTGGCATTCCTGTGTCAGAAGGCCTGATACTAGCAGGGAAGTACTTGTAATATCTTCTAGAAATCAACACATCTTTTTGATCTGACTTGCATTTTTTTTAGGAAACGACCATTATATATTTCACAATTTACTCAAAGCTGTATTCATAATCTTGAAAAAAAATACTTTAGATCTCTTTTTGGGGGGGGAATTTTCCGAGTTAAAACATTATTTCTAAAAAGGTTTCCAAAATTTGTTCTCTTCTAGCATCCCCCTTTACTTCTCACATGAGTAACATTATAATTATATCCATGCCTGTGTATTGTTAGTTTCCCCTTGAAAGGAGATCCTATTTATTCTTCTAATTTAAGTTAATTTTATTCTGCTCATACCCTCAATATATTTATATCCACATCCATATCCTTGCCCATATTGACATAGAAGTAGATATAAATATACATGCATCTACATGTATATAGATAAAGACATAAACAYACATATATATTTGCAGAGTGAAGAGTAATTAAGTCAGAGCCAACAGATATTTTCTTTCATATTCTGTGAAAAATCAAAATTGAACAGCAGATGGAAAGGAAACAAAATATTCACCTAACTTGTCAATTAACTAAATATTGAAGGTCTTTCCTATGTAACAGAATTACAAAGTACTATGTTTCCCTTAATCTCAGTCCAAGAGGTCAAATCAAAATGTCTTTCCAACTACACAAGGTTTTTGATTATTGACAGCTTGCAAATATTTTTGTTTTGAATAATTCATAGAGAAAGTTATATTTTACTTTGCTTTCATAGTAGTAGAATCTCTTCATGCAAGAGATCCTTGTGTAGAGAGGAATGTGATTAGGTTGTTTTTAAAATGATSTAGAGGGACATGCTATAGATAAATTGATTTTGGTAAACTTAATATGGAAAACTCATATTTCCTAAAACCGCTAATATTTATCTATGTAGTTTCACTTTATATCAAATTCTTATTTTACTTAAAAGCCATTTGGAATCAACTAGAGGAGGAGGTAATTATTATGATAAAAAAAAAATATGTATGATAAAACACAAGCTAGGAAGACCAAATGGTAGAGGAAAAATGAATGTCAGTGATGTGAAACATAATCCTTCTATTTTATGAGATCTTTTCATTTACCATTTCATGCCTAATATGATTTTTTTGTTGGTTTGTTTTCTTTTTTTTTTCAATGTTATCCATCAGAGTTGTTACAGCAGTTCTGTTTTGCAGTTATTGCTTCATACGAGAAGAGAAACAACAACTGTTTGAAAGAAGAACGCCGTAGTGTGGGAGACTACAGCCAAAGTGTAAATGAACTGCTAGCAGACTGAGTAGAGAGGGAACGGAAAATACTGTTCTTGTGTTGGGTATTTTGTCAGAGTTCAGACTGAGACTGGGTGGAGATCAGAACCGTACTGTTCTGGTCTGGAAGCTGAAATACAGTTATTGATTGTAGCTGTGTCAATAATTAGAGAAATAATAAGTTGAAAGTTTTGATATGAAAGTCCTGCAATACACATAAGATTTTCTACTGTCAGTGAYAACTTTTCCTCCTCCTCTCCGCAGRTATTTGTTCAGTCTCCTCTTGAACCCATGTTAGCAGTTTACAKCTAAAACATTCTTAAATAGTGGCTTTCTCAGGCTTACTACATACCTAGCATATAAAGAGCTAACTCCTGATTTTTATAGTCTAACTGTCTCATACCAGACTCATTTGATGCCTCGTATTTCTTGCACTGGAAGAGGTGTGAACAATCTGCTCCTACACATATCCCACATTATTGTACATCTCTATCRTATCCCTCCAAGTCATCTCTTTTACAGGTAAGTTAGTCCTAGTTAGCTCAGTTGTCTCATCTATGGAAACTGTTTGCTAACTTTAATCATCCTTGCTGCCCTTCTMTGGACCTTTCCCAAATCTAAAACACTACTATTTCCTAATTCCACTTTCTGAAATAAATGAACCAGAACTGTGCACAGTGTGGGAGAACCACAGCTTGTAAATCTACAAGGAACCTTTGAATATACCTTTGGATATACCTTTGAAGCAGTTACTTACTCCTGAAGAGGTCTTCTTTCTTATCTCATGGTTCCTGTTTTCTTATAAACCTGAGGGATCTTGTTAAAGGCYCTTTGGAAATCGAAGTAGACTATTTCAGCTAAACTAACTTTATCTACATGGATACTGATTCCTTAAAAAAACTCCAGATGGTTTCTAAGGCTAGAATTCATTATGTAATAGCCATGTTTACTCTTCCTAAATAGCCCCTAATTTTACTGTTTATTGTAATTTCTRTACCCATGATACTGATATTGATGTCTAGTGCTCCCATCTGTCYTGGAAACTTTTGATAAATGACTTTGTATARGACTTCCTGCAGTGCCAGAGCAATTGTAATTAAGAAGTTCCATAACCATCAGTAATCTCTCTATTTTATACTGCAAAGTTCTTGGAGAATATTTTTTTTTTTTGGTTCTATCTAATTGTTATTGATCATTTGTTTTCATTTTATTCTAAAATCTCTTCTACAAATAATTTAATTTCAAACAAATTCTTTACTGATACCCAGAAAAGGAGGATTCTGGCATGCCAATCTCCCAGATGTCTTCCACAGTGAACAACAATGTAAATTTTATTTTTTTATATATATATTTTTTCTCATAATGCTTCTTTCTTTCTTCTTTATTTTTTTTGTGAAAGTCCTTGAGCTCTTAATGATCTCCCTTATTTGTCTCCAATCTGATGTAAGTTATTTCTCAAGCCTCTCTTGAAAAGCCGTATGCRTTGGCTCTGATTCCATTACTGCATCATTCTTAAGGTTTTGATCCTTTATTTTTTTATGAATCCCTTTTTTAAAGCACTTTATGACTGAASTGTTATAATACAGGGCACAGTAACTATCATTTCCTGAGTTTAATCATTCTGACAAGTGTTGAGCCTGCTATGAATATTTGGATGGGCTCTGCTGACTCCCTGAGAGCAGTAACACATGTCTGAGTATCTGGAAGACAGCAGATACAGACAAAGCAAGGAGACTCCAGTGTATGGGTGAAGTTGACTAGAAATAAAAACTTTAGGAACAAACACATCTTGAGGCAAGTTCTGCAAATAAAAAATTTGCTACTAAATATCTATGTATCTACACAGCAGGGTGYTAGAGACCACTGTGATGAGAGTGTTTCAAAGACTAAAAAACAAAGCATTTTAAAATTTCCATAGAACACTTGACTAGACGGACWTTTGTTAAGACTAGATATTGCTAATGGTTAGTTTTTAATTGCTGTCAGTCTAATGACTACATTTCATATCACTACATTTTCAAAAAAATATCCAAAATTATCTGCAAATATACACTACCACAGAGCTGAAGACATTTAGTTAATGGTAATGGCTATGGTCCTTGATGGCCTTAGTTACCTGAGGTCAAAGTGATCAGTCCCAAGAGCTCTTCAACAAGCGAAGATGGAAGTGAAATGGGCAGCTTTTTTCTTTTCCACCTTTCCTCTCTCACCTTGAAGCTTTATGCTGCTTGGCTTCCTCTCCAGAAGGAGAGGGAGTGATCTGATCTGCTTTTGATGTAGATCATCCTATATTTGGGACCATGATTTTTCTGGTTTATCTAGTATCTTTCTGGTGGATTAGTTTGGTTTCACCACATATTTTTTTCTACTTGATTTATTTCCTCTGTTCTGGCCTCCTTAGCCTGGGGAAGAGAAGACTGAGGGAGGGTCTTATCAATGTGTATAAATATCTATAGGGACAGTGTTAAGGGGACGGGGACAAGCTCTTTTCAGTGGTGCCATGTGACAGGACAAGAGGCAATGGGCAGAAAYTGAAGCACAGGAAGTTCCACCTGAATGAGGAAGAATTTCTTCCCTGTGAGAGTGACAGAGCACCGGTACAGGTTGCCCAGAGAGGTTGTGGAGTCTCCTTCTCTGGAGATCTTCAAGACTCGCCTGGATCCAACCCTGTCTACCATGTTGTAGGTGACGCWGCTGAGCAGGGAGGTTGGACTAGATGATCTCCAGAGGTCCCTTCCAACCTTACTGATTCTATGATTCTGTGATTATGTTTTCATTTTTTTCTGCTTCTATATCTTTTCCTTTACTCAATTTGGGCAACTATAGCACAAGCCYCCATTTGCTCTTTCTGCAGTTCTATGTTCTGTATATATTTATGCTTAACTGTGTTAGAAAATGTTATTAGTATTACAATGTTATAAGATAATTATACACAAGGTAACAACCTTTTATGCTGTTCTAGTGAGGTTATGTCTGGGTTTAAGGCAAGTAAACATTAACTATATCTTGCTTAATCTGCTTCTACTTTATGGGTGTAAGAGGCCTCTACTTTGGCTGCAGAAAAATCAAACCATTGAAAATAGATGCAGGAGGGGAAGAAACGTCTGTACCATGAATGTATGTACAAGATCTGACTGACCCTCTTTCATGTGCTGTGTTGTGACCTGGAAGGGTTATGTTCTGAAATTCAGGGCTTCTGTGAGCTTCTGTAGAAGGTGGATTGCCACCATATAGAAGACTAACTTCTCTGCTTTGTGTGACCTTCTGCGCTAGTCTAATTTCTTCATAGCTCTGTCTTCCAAAGAATGATTCATATATAGCACAATTTGCTATCTGCATTAAAATACACTTTAATCTTTTATGCATTATACTTAATATCCTGGAGAAGAAAGTTATTTATCTATTTCACTTTAAATGCCTACTTCTTTCCTTCTGCTTTTATATAGAGTCAGCAGTAGCTGAACACTTAATGTTTGCACTGAGCAATTGTATCAGATAATAGATGTGGCACCACTTACTTTCTAATTCTAGTGAGTGTGCTCCTATTAATGCTATTTTTTCACTTTTATGCTGACAATGGCATTATATACACAGGTTCTGCAAAAATGGAAGTACATGATTGTCTTAATACCAAGATCCATTTGAAAAGTTGTATCCTACAATTGTTTATCATTGGGATAATAAATAGGTTAGCCATGAAGAAGGGAATTCCTGCCCAGCCCAAGGGTTGGGCTTGAACTGTAACTGGGTGCAAGAATAGCAAAGACAGTAAGAAGCTCTTTTTAAGTTCCTGAGCATGTTACTCGGATATTATTGTACTATCCATTCAGCTTCATGGAATGRAAAAATAACCACTTCTTGCCTTGCAAATGTAGCAGAGATGGATTAGTATGGTCTTGATGGTGAGCTAATTTATTGCTGATTAAGATCAATAGAAAATGGTTTTCCGTCTCTCTCCCTAAGCCAAAGGACATGGAAGAGTAATTGTGGTTTAAGATCTCTAGGGTTACTATGAGGATTGTGCAATCAAAATCTGTCCTCACCCGGAGCAACCTGTTTGACTTACGAAAAAAATGTTTCACAACATTTTGAGTGTTTTATTAGATATAAAAATCTCATTAAGCTATTTTTCACTGCAGTGATTCCTTCTGTTAAGCAGTAATTCACAACCCAAGTTCTGCTATCATTTCCCTATTTTTTTAATAACATGTAAAGAGACTGAGAAAAATGTTAAAGCTTTTGTATGTAATGCAGTAGTGAAGTGCAGTAGTATTTTAATAAAATATCATTAGTGCTTTTAAATGCAGAGAGTAATTTTTGAGCCAATAAAGCAGAAAAACGTATTTTCTGTTATGTGCTCATATTTTCTCTATCAGTTTCCGTAAGAGGTGAGTTATCTTTTGGCAAACATTACCCAAGGTTATTTTCTATTAATTTCTCTACTTCTCTGTTTCTTTCTTCTCCATATTCTTTTATAAATGATAGTCCAGGTTATAGTATAGCAGGAGAACACATCTGAAGAAATAGCCCAAATTACTGAACACTGTACATATCCCTATGGTTATTCTACTGATTCAGTCTTGTCAGTATATGTATGCATGCTACAGCTGAACTTAGGTTAAGACTTAGAGGAACTCCGCATATATGCAGAGACTCATTTCTTTTTTAAAGAGCTTTTGCCTTCTCAAATGACTTCCCTAAATCTTCTCTCTTGTATAGTGGAGTATTTACTGGATGGAGCTCTTTGGTGGTCAAAGACGTATTTTTTTTAACATATTTTTAATATTACTCAATATTAGGCACTGTCTAGAATGAGCAATTAGCTTAATCAAAATGTTGTTTTTATTTCTGGCAGAGCAACCCTTTAGGTGTCAGAGTACGTATCTGTATCACAGGCTAAAAAAGCTTTTATCTGATCTTATTAGACAAAATATTTGAAGAGTTAGTTTAAGTTTTACTTGTGTAATGATTTATAGATTTAGGCTTAGCATGAATAAATTGGGGAAAAGATTCAATGACTATAAGAGCTTTCTAGACGCCCTTGCATGCTTATTTGACTCAATCTATATCTTCAATATTTTATTTAAAATATTGCAAAAGAGATTTATTTATTTAACCATAATTAAACATTTGCTCATATCCTAAAATGTAACAGACGGCTGAACACAAGATATATTAATCTGCCTACACTAAGATACCTCATTTTTAATAGTTGCAAAATGTTCTGGTTTTAGAATAGGAATAGTTAATCTCTATCTCTGTGCCAATTTACTGCTCTCTCAGATTACATGTTAGAAATCAGAAAATAGTCTATAAAACTCCTATTTTCAAGTAATGTTTCACTTACTTACTTACGTTGTGCGTGAAGTTTTAGAGGGAAGAAATCGGTATGTGAGCAAAGTTGATGAGCCCAAAGTAAAATGTATAATTTCTATTATGGACCCAATGGACTAAGATACTGGAAATGAGAACAAACAACAGTTAGAGCATTGTTTCCCACCAAACCTTAATAACCCTTGTCACTTTTACATATCTTTTGGAGGATTTAGTGTTTCTATCAAGCACTTCATCTAAGATCAAATTAAGGTCCAAGCAACTATGCTGCACTCATTAGCTTTGAAACAAACACTATCATCTGGTGTGTTCAGCACCATGACCCGAAAGTGCACAGAGTGGGAAGCATCTCTCACAGTTAATACCTTGTAACAGCGGCTTCTGAACTATTTATTTGAAAAGAAAAAAAACACTATACRATATTATTAGTTGTTAGCATAGTAATTATTGTATATAATTAATACATACACCACATATACTATGTCATTATAGTATATAATTATACATGTATAAYTGATGTATTAACATAATTATATAGTTATTTTAAATATAGATTTAAGCAGTCTAATTTTCTAGAGAATCAAAGTTGTTTACATTCCACACTATTAATATATAACAGATAAAATCTTCTGAACACATCTTATGGAGGTATTAAGGTTATTGTGTGTAAAAAATAATTTTGCCTTATAAGCCTCTGGCTAAATTTCACCTTTGGACTTGGTTATAATGATTTCCATATTTGGACCTAGCATGAATAGTGAAAAAAGATTCAATAATTGTATTAGCTTTCTATATATCTTTGCTTTTCTGGCTCAATCTACAGCCTCAATACCATAATTAAACATTTGCTCATATCCTAAAATGTAMCAGATGACTGAAGGGATGGCTCATCTCAGAGGTACCTTTCTCAAAGTAGTGCAGTCAGTTTAAAAGTTTTCACCGTTAGCCTTATGTCAGGGACTATRTTCAGGCTTCTAAAGAGGAATTTGGTACGATCCAATATACTATAAATATACAAGCCTTAAAATAATCTTAGAAAAGTAGAAGGAGAATAAGAATGTGACAAATAACTAACTTAACAATATAAGAAATGAAAGAGCTTTCAAAGTTGGACTCAGTTTGTTTTGAGAAATAGTTGGGTCTGCCAGTGCAGAGGGAGGCTTGTCATTTATCTTAGGTAATCCAAACKGATCATTTTCATATTCAGCAGGTATGAAGTATGGTAATGYCATTTAGGACCTTCTATCTTGGCCACTTAGGATGTTTGGGCATGAGGTAGGTATTGAGCTGCCCTGTGCTTTCCAGATTAAGAGGCTGTGTACTGAATACAGAAGTAGATGTCTAAGGCCATTATTAGYAAATATTTTGAACCAGATAACAAGGAATAAGGCTTTTTCAGGATCATAGTTGTGAATATAGGTACCTTAAGTTCAACTAAATCCTGTTTTAGATATGAAGGTCTACTTATCTTACTTCTAAACAAAATATATATAGCGAAGATTGCTTTGGTTTGGGGACTTGGGAAAAGTATTTGTCAAAAAGATTCCAGAATTTCTACTTTTTCAAGAATCTTTATACTTCTGGCCTTTCTTAAAATGACTCCTCATAGCTACTAAGTTCTACTGTATGCCGTGGATATATGTACATTGACCTCTCTGTCCTAAACAAGTTTTTAACAACCTGTTCGTTATCAAAAGTTTAAACTATCTGAGAATCATCTCTTTATTTGCCTTCCATCAGTTATGACAAAAAGCTTATACAGGAACTACTCTACCCCACCTGCAATATCAATAAACTGAGATAAGCAAATGGAATACTAAAACAATATTAAAGCTACTTACTACAAGATATCCAGGCACTACATCGCGGAGATGACAGCAAGAGCTGAAAGAATAAAGTCTGATATATGGTAGACAGGCCAGCTAGAAGACMCCAGAAGTGATAGAATTTGAAGAGTGCTCCTTACTACTTCTTAGTCTCATAGTACATGAGTATATTACAAGAGCATAAAACACTTTAGTCAAACATAAATGGGTTCAGATGTGAAGGCAAAATAAGAAACACTGACTGATTATCAAAGAAGTTCTTGCTAAGGCACAGCAATCAACCTCAAACAATGGAGATAGGATGAAAGAAAACAACCTCAAAAAACCCCAGTCTCAAAGATGGAATAGAGACTTTATAAAGAAGAGTTAAATATATAGCAACATCTCATAAATAGAGCTGTAAAGTAACAAAAGAATGAAGAAAGAGGCTGTAATAGTAGAAAAATTTTCTTTAGCATGAAAAATCAGCCTCTTCTCATGCACAGATGCCAATGTTAAAATTTAGGGGAAGTTATGTCCAAATGTGTATCCAAAAAGTGTTACCTATGCTCATCTCTCATTGAAATTAATTTAGATTAAAAGTTTGCAGAAGAAAATTTATCTAAATTTACARCATAGAGGTACTGAATGCTATCTGATTTATGTACACCTAAACTGTGCCATTCTTCATGTTCTTCATATTTGGCTGACTGGTGCTCTTTAAATCACAACTCATGTAAATATAAATCATGGCCTTATGAGAGTTTCAAATTTTTTTTCAAAATATATTTTGCCACAATTAAAATAAGTTGGTTCTCTTGCTCCAAGTTTATAAGACTAAACTTCCTAAAACCAGTTTTACTATAGCACAATTTTAAGGTGGCACAGAATTCTGTAATTAATTTCTTGCATTTTTRTCATTCTTGTACTAAGCATAGTGAGTAGAAATACAAAGACGAATCTGTGGCCAGGTCATTCACAACCTGCCCATCCRTACCATGTAGCTCAATGGAGTACAGTGGTTAAAGGTGTATCAATATTAGAACCTAACAGAAAAACTCCCTTTGCTTTCACTAAGACCAGAATGTCACTTACAGTTTAAATACTAAACATTTGTATTTTTATTCTCTCTAAAGTAATTTCTCTTAAGTAGCACCTTTTCACACGAGTAACTGTTATATTAGTAAACTTCCTGATTACCAGAGTCTGAATTGTGATTAGCGTATTGCTTTATCTCCTCGAATCTGTATCAGAGGGCTTTAATAACAGGGAAAACTACGATGCTGATAGAAATATAAAATAAGCTAATTTAGGAAAAAAAAAAACAAGAGTATCTGGGCTACTGAGCAGAATTAAATAGTYGTCAGGTTCTGTAATATGCTATGGAAATTCTAACATCACTTTAGTCATTGAAACATTGGTACCTGAGCTAATAATTCAAAAAARTCCTTCATGTCCTTTGTTCTTTCATCTTCTCATCAGAGAGAGAAAACATATGCAGTGAAATATTGGTATATGTGGAGATTAAAATAAACAGAAACCCTGTTGATCTTGCTACCTATCTGCATTGGAGGATAAAAGATTAAAAAAATATTCCTGGTATTTGTATTAGGAGATAGTAATGGCCTTCAGTTCCTGGAACAGACAATTTGTACTCAGACTTGCCCTGATAAAAATGTCCTGCTGGCAAGACAAGCTGTTCCTTTCTTCCATTCAAGAGGGAAGAATTTGTTTTCTCTGAAACGGTTATTAAGAATTAATCGTCAAGATGCAATACTCAGAAAAGAGATGCAGTGTTCAGTGGGATGACTACGCTTCAGGTGAAAAGCTGACAACAGATCTGTCAGTCCACATCACTGAGTGGACACAGTACACACATGTGTCACTACCTACGTGCAAATAAACATCAGTGGYATGATTGTGATTGACTCTATCACTGAGAGTCCTGCTATCCCGGTTTTGCGTTTCCTCTCTAGAAGACAACGGTCAGTAGCCGCCACGAATCTCCCTGAGTAGTGACAGAGAAAYGAAATGCTACATATCTGACAGATGTAATCATAATTTCATATGAAGCTACAGCCCAGTAACAACTATACATTTATGGATATAACATAATAACATTATCTCATTTGTTTTTCTTTGAAATATTCTTACTTCACTTCATTTCTTTCCCTCCTAACGGCAGTTTGGAGTTTGGAAAATGGTTGCAAAGCAGCATCACATAACTAACATTTAATTTGTGACACGACCTTGCAGGAAAAGTTAAAGAAACCTCCTTTCTAGAAAGCACCTCAACGGTCAGAAATGTTCATCATAACTTCTTTATATTTGTTTAAGTCTGGAAAGCGAGTCAACTAGAGAAGTAAAACAGTACCTCTCTTTACCTGCTTAGGTTAAACAATACATCTTACTCATTTGCTTCTCTGGCAAGGGTACAGACAAAGCAGGCTTCATTTAAAGAATATATATATATTAGTGTCTATAAATATATATTTTATACTTTATATATACTTTATATACTTATGATTTATATTTTGTATAAATAGTATATATATATAAAATATATACTAGTAGTATAATATATACTAGTAATATTATATTTTATATATATATAAAACTATTATTATACTAGTATGTAACTAGTATGAAAACTGTTAGATTATGAAGTAATGAGTTAGTATCCCACGTTTTGTCCCTCATGTTACTAAAATACAGACTAATACTAAATTCAGCAAAGCTGCATTGTCCCCTCCCTGCCAGTCGAAACCAGCAAAGAGCAGCGATGCYGTGAGAGCTGTGGGATCGTTCCCACGGAGGAATGAAGTGAATACAAGGGCTGCCTGGCTCCCGAGCTGAGTTCTTGCCCTCCAAGACATCAGATGGGGCATTCAGAAGTGCTCTGAAATCAAGTGGAGTTGATGCCGAGATCTGCACCTGATTTCCTTTCCTCARGAAATCTCTCTGCGGCGGGGGTGCAGGCGGGGAGTGCCCCGGGTCGGCGCCACCTTTTCTCGTCCACGCGATGCGTTTCTGCGGCTGCCGTTGCTCRCCAGCACGCACCTTGCCTCATCAAGAACTAGCAGCTCCACCGCAACCTTYGGCTAACGAGTTTAACAGCCAGATCTGCAGTGTGCCCTGATAGAGGTAGAGAGGTGCTAGCCTGCACCTCACCCCGTAGACACCCACAGTCCCTTAGGCAAGTGATTCTCCTCCTCTCTCCCCAAATTCACCAGGGAACAAAACTGATGTGGGGTCACGAGAGTTCCTGCTTTTGCCTATCTTTGCCTGCTTTCTGTCCCAGCACCTTTCCTGAGCTYGGCAGAAAGGCTGTAGTCCTTCGTGGTAATGGAGAGGAGCTGACGTCTGGAGAGCTGGCTGGCAGCGTGCAGATGTTAACGCTTCTCTAGGGGAAACCTACAGTGTGTACGTAAATGCTGATGTGCCTCTCCATATCCTTACCAGATATCTTACTTATTTTTCAGATCACAAATTGTTTACTGCGGTTGTGCATCTACCTCTACATTTATGCCTATGTGAGTGATGAGATGGGTATCTATAGAGTGTTATACCTGTGTGTCGCCGTATCATTAAAAAAAAAAAAAAAAAAAAAGGAGTGAAGTTTATTATTCAAAGATCCTGTTTTCATGAACACTTAAGCACATAATTAAACATCATGGTTTGTATATTGCTTTGTGTTTTAGTGGAATTGGGGGTGTGTTTGAAGTTATATAGGTAGATGATCATTAGTGAAATCATGTTCTATAGTGAACAGCTTGAGAGTACAGTAAGTCCAAATTGAAATGGAGGTCTAGAATGTAGCAGTTTTAAGGATGTAAGTATAACATAGAAATGCAAGCTTTCGTTACTCAAAAATAGATTGGTACCTTCTAAATAAAAGTAATATTTCATGCCATACGTTTCTTACTACTTGAGTCATTTAATAAAGTCAACTGGTGCTGGCACTCTAAACATGAAATCTACTCTGTGTTCACAACCAAGCCGTTGATTTAATGTATGCTGAAATTGAAGGGTGATATTCGCACTTATCTAAATGCTAATGTCTGAATATATAAACTCAGAAAGACAGCTGGTGAATTATTTAAGTAAAAAACGTAAAAATATAAAAAGTATATTCACGGAGGACATGCTTTTGTATGTTTGATGTTTGAAAACTTGCTTTTTTGCATCTTTAATTCTGGTATTCTTTGTAGTCCTCAGAGAATGAGTACACTTGACATCACAAATTTCAAGAGATTGTAAGTACGAATAAGACAGAAGAGGAGCAACAACCTCAATAAAATCATAAATGGTCTGACATTGAAGCTAGACCGAAGTGAACTGAGATTTTAGGCTAACATGAAGTATATAGGAATAATAATATATCTGTCACTATGTAATTCATTTACAGACGCAGCAATAAAATTTCTAGGTTCATGTCCTCCCAAAATATTTGAGAATCTTCAGTCAGTGCATTTTAGCACTGGCAGGGCAATAACCTCTATGTTTCTTTTATTTCTAGTTATAGAAAATCAGAGTAACCAGTCCTTAGCAACCTAAATTTAGTGCTTGAAAATATTGTATGTCATATCTTCATGTAATAACCAAATATAATTTGATAGAATTTACAGAAAAGAAAAATMCTTCCTAATAAATAAAATTTCAAAATTCTTTGGCTGATGATAGCAATTCTTGCATAAGCTAGAATATAGTCATGATTGAGTTTTTCTTGCTACAGAAAAAGTGTGTACATCATTGCTAAAAATAATTCATGATTATTCATGATTTGTTCACAGTTATGCCATGTGGATTAGCAATCATCATTTAATTCAGAATTCTGTGTACTCTATAAAATGATATTAAGAGTGAGCCACAAAATGAGATTCAAATGAGAAATCAGAACAACATTTACATGTCATTTTAATGTTTTGAGCATAATTCCTGATGAAAATTAAATCTATTTATCTTATTTCATTATCATGCTTTTTAATTTATTAGGTACATTTGTCATCAAAGAAAAAAGTCATTCACAGATTTGGCTTTAAGTGAAGTAAAAGGTAAATACATAAAAATTAAACAGGTGTTTGGCAATAATGACTAACTGACAAAATGAAAAAGAAGGTTAAAAACATTGAGTGTCACAACGGTAAGACATCCGCTGATGATCTAACGCAACATAGTAACCAGATTTTGTGAGATGCTAGGAAAATAGAGATGAAAATAATGCCATAGCTCAGAGAGAGCMTACGGCACAGGTAGAGAATAGTCACACACCAGTTTAAAAAGGTTTGGGACTTCATAATGCTTTTGGATGTAACAATTTGTATTCTATAAAGGCCCATGACTGAAGACTCAGCTTGATGCTGAAGAATCAGGCTAGTCCAATTAATTTCAAGTACAGATCTCCACCTTCAACTGCCATTGGAATTCCCCCCGTCATAGCACTATTTGCAAAACCATGAAGGAATATCTTACTGGTAGACTGAAGTGAGAAGGAAGAGAATAAACTGTGAAACATGTGCTAAAGGAAAGCAAGAAAAACCTAAATTAAAATTGAACAGGTCAAAATATGGCATTTCTTCAGAGGAAAAGATCAGCACTATATTCTGGAGCTTTCTAGAACTGTTTTTTCTTCTTTTTTTTTACATTCTTTGTCCATTTTTCTTCTTTCCTAAAAAGAAGGAAATGTGAAAAAGTAGAGCAAAGAGTGAAAGGGAAATCAAACGCGCTTGTTATTTTTCCTTAAGATAATGGGGTCTGCTGGCATTTTAGTAGCAGTCCTTTTTCTTATGTATCGTGAAAAGAGAAATGGACCCTGATTAGTGTCTGGTGGTCAAGTGACTAGGATGGTTTAGTAAAGAGGACCATGTATTCATCTGAATTCTGTCTGACACTGAGAGACAGAGAAGATATTTCTTTGGGTGTGAAGTTCACTTGGGTGTCTGGGAAGTTCACTTCAGCAAATACAAAGATTTACAGCGTAGTTGGCTGCCTTTGAGCTAATTATCCTACATTCTCATTACAATCAAAGGAGAGGAATAGATACTTCGAGAACAACTGTACACTAAAAGTACTTATTCTTTTCTATTGATCATAAAAGGAACTTACAGTGATTAGCTAAAGTGTAGATGTCCACATCTGATGAGATAAATTGCATTCTTTCCATATATAACGGCAGACTGAAACACCAAATGGGTRTGCATCCTTCTCAGTGCAAATCAAAAGAAGAATATTGAGTGCTAGAAACAAGAAACGGAAAAGGAGAGTGAGAGATAAATGTGCTTGATTTAATATAGTTTTTCAAAGGAGTTGGTATATATATATCATATATGTTATGATATATATATCATATATATATGAAGGAATATCTCACTGGTAGACTGAAGTGAGAAGGAAGAGAATAAACTGTGAAACATAAGCTAAAGCAAAGCCAGAATGATGATATATATAACATATGATATATATAACACATATAGGAACCTCTAGAAAGAGAGGTCCTATCTGTCCAAGTTTTGTCACGTAGGGTAGAACCCATGTCATGTGTTCATAGCCATTTAAGATTTACTGTCTAGTCAAAGCTAATAATCTGGGCTGTTACAGACAGAGAAGAGAACTAATTTCTTTCGGAGGGCAGTTTATTTTAAATTGAGATAGATGACAATTGGAGATGGAGATAATTTGCCCATCTCTCACCACTGACTGCAGAGGAAAACTAACTAGTTACAATAGTAACTAATAGTAACTAGTTACAATAGTAACTAACTTGATAAGACTCCTAACTGTTGAATAGCTAAAGCTGGTGAGGGGGGTCCCATCCCTAATGCAGATAGTCATGTCCCACTGAAGAACTTCAAAGTTGGTTACCTCTCTTCAATGACTGTATTGTGACTTTAAGCACTTATTTTAAAGAAYTGCCTCATGAACTGCCTAAGATTTAAGCAGAAAATTACCCAGAAATATTATGCAGGATAGTTTTCCCTTATCATTTTTTTTCTAATTCAACTGCTTTAATTAGCATTTGTTTTATGAACCATCATCAGTAATATTTATATTCAACAAGAAATACAGATGAGTTCTCAAAACAGAATCTGGCTCTCACAGATGTATTTATGGCAAAAGTCAGATATAATGRCTAATACCAGCTGGCTTTTCACTCTGTCATATCTTTTGATATTCATGCTGTTTTCTTATTAGGCTTTAGAGCCGTTGTTGTAACAAGGTGATTCAACAGCACATGGCTAGAACTGTAGGTGTGCATGTTCTCATGGCAGCTGAACRATACATTTTTTAGCATGAAAGTTCACTATGAGGCTATAATTCAACTGATATATTTCTATTTGTAAAATAGGTGTTGTAATATAGCAGAGGTTTAATAAATTTTAAAAGTTTTTTTTTTATATTTTTATAATTTCTTCTCTATTGGCAGCAATTAATAAAGTATATACTATTATATTTTGTTTTATGATTTGAAATAAACTCTTTTCCACCCAATAAATAACTCCATAATGTCATGGTTCAACTTCAGTTATCATCTTTTCATCTAGACCTAAATGCTTGAGACACATCAGTAAAAACTACAAGGTACAGTATTAGAGATAAACCTGAAATTCAGGCAGCTGCCTTTCAGTGTCAAAACTAGAACCTTTGATTTCAAGTTCTTCAGTGGCTAAACATAGACACTAAATATGGTRAGAGAGAGATTAGAGCCAACAGATGAAGAGAAACAATTTTGTATCATTGCTGCCTGGAAATGATATGACAGGAAGGTCTGAAGCCATATCAGAGCATTTGAAAATGATTGTTAGATCATTTGCAACATTTATGATAAAATAGATTAACGATGGAAACTATGATTATGAATTAATTYGTACAGGCATATTTGTCCTTTGCCTATGTGTTTGGCCTTGATATTTAGCCTATGTCTATATTTTGTCTCATAATCMTGATAACATTTTTGTACAATCCTCCACTCAGATTTTGTTACAGAAGCTAGAATTTTGGGCTGGCAGAAATACAGAATATTTAAATGACATAAGCACAGAATCACATTAAATTTTAATCTTGTGGGTCAACATATTAAAGTAAACTCACGCTGACAGAACTCACCTTCCTGAACCAGACATTACAATCAGATGTCTGTAAATGTCATTCAGTGTATAATACAATAAATGCTGTATACTTTACATATTCACATTCAAAATCATTCATAAACATTGGAGTTATCAGTTGCTGACTAATGAGTAAAATCAACTCTAGTTTCTCCCCAAGAAGCAACACAATTTACATTTATGGGATATTATTTGTATGCATTATTTATAGAGGTTTTCAAATGCTATTGGTTATGTTATTRCTTTTAGAAGCTATTTTTCTTCATATAAAGAGGATTGTTGCAGTAGAGCTGTTCACAACTGGTTGAGTTGCCTTTGCAAACAGTCAACGTTTTCTTCTGCCCTGGCCAAATCATCCAACAGACGAAACTCATGCCGAGGGACTTGGAGCAGCCTCCTTCAGGATTAGCATGCTGTGTACGGCAGCCCAGCCAAGCAGAGAGAGTCTCTGTCGACTGAAATTAAAGAAGTTAAATGTGTGCTGATTGATCATCTAATGGCCTGGAGGGATGTGAGCTCTACTTGACTGAGTGTCCAAATTAGTTTAAATTGTCTAGTAAATAGGCTAGTTGTATGATATTAATGTACTTTTTTTGATCCTCTCAGTTTTGGGGCTGGTCACTAGTGGAGGGAGGGAGGGAGGTGACATGAGAGGGTGTACATTGCATTGGACTAAAGAGGAAAGCAGCACTGGTGATCATAAGAAACTACAACAAAAGCAGTGGAAGTTATAGCCTGCGATTTCTGTGTTGGAGTATTTAGTGGTCCACTCAATCTTATGAATTGGGCACTCTGTTCTGCCTGTTCTTGCCCTGCTGTTGATTTTTCTTCATCTTTTTCTTTACACTATCTTGCTTTTGTTATAGGGAACATTTTGGCTGCAGGAAAAAGAGACCTAGGATCAGATTCTCTAGATCCACCTTACTGCACAGTGGGCACAACAGTCAGCTGGATCTGCCCTACTTTGGCAACTGCCCAGCAGAGGTTTTAACACAGTTCCTGCATCTCACTACCTGCAGCAGTGATGCATTCCAGCTGTTCCCTAAATACATTCTTACACATTTTTCTGTTTTGGTTCCTTTTCCTTTCAAAGGGAGCTCTGCTTGAACTCCCTTGAAGACTTTCACCTTTCAGAAGAAGGTTGAATGTAGTTGCAGTGTGTATATATAGGTAAAAGCAATACAAAAATAGCTTTCTCATAATACAAAAAAGCCCTCCCAAAGTCTTTACATAAATTTTAGTCAGATAAACTGAAACTTCAGAAATGTATGACTATTGAAGAGATTACAATGTGAACGTCCTGGAGTTGAACTGTTGCTAGCATTTCAAATGTAGTGGAGCTGACCATACAGTGTCTGTTAGAATTCATTAGTAAACAATAAGACATTATGAAGGAGGGGAGTTAATGCAGAAACTAATACAGGAACTCTACAGATGGATGACATTGCTAAGTTAAAACTGGGAGAAAGTATGACTTGGTAACTTTCTGTGATGCTGTGATTTTGATTTCTGTTATTRCTGTTACTGACTGATATTGGTTCGTTAACTGTAGATCTTTTGCATATAATTTCCCCAGGCTGTGTGTTTAAAAGAGAAAAGCAATAATCCAGAACTACATGGCTTGTCCAGGTTTTGTAAATTCCTTCCTCTGGAGCTAATTGACTTGTAAATTCCTTTGTTTGCAGTTACGCTAACCTACAAGACACACTATACCTCAGYTTGAAGGTAGTGCTTGGTCTGAACTTGCAATTCAACTAATGAAGCAAGATCTGAGCATAAGCAATCTGATAAAACAGCTGTGCTCTTCATTACCTATGCCTCCACTTGCACTTTTTGGAGCACAACTCATAACTTTATTAAATTGTTCCTATTGTATACGCTCAGGCCAAAACCTCTTCATATCTAAAGCAAATATTCCTCATGAGTCATTTCTGTTTTCAGAATTCAGCTTTACTCAGTAACTTCCTACATAGATTACAAAAAGAAATGCATATTATATGCAATGTTAAAATTAGTTTGGGATTTTGCTAAAAAGTAAGGTTGGAATGGTGCATTATGCATATACTTAGGCTTATGTGGGCATTACACTGATTTATAAATCAGAATTCAGCTGAAAACTTTTGGTCAACTTCAGTCCATCTATGCCCCAATTACCAGTTACAGTGCATTTTTAGTTTTTTTTTTTTTTTTTTTTTTTTTTTTTT
>NW_028185694.1:1044466-1097215 GCF_003343005.1 Rhea americana | reverse complement strand
TTTGTCTACTACAGGTGAAGCTACTGTTCTTTCTGAATGGCTGATTTCTTCCACATACCTTGTATATATTTCCATACTTGTCTATGCAGCTTGCTTTTTCATGTGTGTGACATAGTTGATTTGCTCAGCATCTATCTACCCTGAGTATCCTCTTATCATTGGTTTCTGCCTTTCTCTCCTTTTCTGCAGATATGTGACAGGATTGCTCACGTGAGTTACCTYTATGTTTGTGAAGCTTTGCTACCTTCTGTGCCATATTTCCTTCGAAGTAGATTTTAACTGAGCTTGTACCATCTCTCAGGCAATAACAAGCTCTGCCATTAAATCAAGTTTAGCTCACAGGTTTATTGTTCTTCTTCTGCTTGGGGGAGAATGTGTCCCAGATAATATCATGTTCTCAATCACTTTCTCTATGAGGAAGGTTACTGCCAATGAAAAACATTAGCAGATGTGTGTAAATAACTTGAACATCTACTCCAAGCTGAAGTTCAACTTGAACATCTAGTACTTTGCTGGCTGAGAAAAATGTAGTCGAAAGCGATCAACACAACTCTGGAAGTGAGTTAAAATCCACACCTTATCAATTTCTGATTAATATTCTGATTCCTAATTAAGTAACTTTTGAGAATGGTGTTAGGTAACTGGTAAAATTTTAAATATGTTACTTACTAACACAAACTATTTACCTAAATGGTAGAGTTAAGGTTAGATATACACTCTTGGTGATCTTTTATGTTTGACTCGGTGATTATATTTTAAATACTATTGTTTTATGTGAGACACAGTTGTAGTAAATTAAATATTTTTCAATAAAAATCTACTTTTATATACCTTACTATTTATATATCAACATATTTGTTAATATGTTTATAATTTTGCAAWTAAAAAAATATATAAACACAACTTCAGTTTCATCATGAAGGTACTTCTAACAGTTCCCTGGGAAAGTCAAAATAACTATGTTTTCTCCTTAAAAATCTGCATATCATTTTTCACATAGAATCTTAAAGTCAGCAATTATTTTGGGAGCATTTTCCAAACTGAATGAAGATGTCATTTTCCTAGAATGATTTTGGGTTGATATATAGTCTGCTTGAAATTCACAATCTGTGACCTTGGTGCATGAGCCAAAATTGCAGACTATATCCTACTACATATTAGAAGAACTTTTCATGGAGTTTGTTGAAAATCTTTGAAAGATTTTTTTTTTCTTTTTCTCAGTTAAATGAACATCTAATCTGCAGCTCCTATGTGTTTAGAAGACCAAAGATCAAAGGATAACAAAAGCAAAGATTTCCTTGCTTACCTCTCCTAAGACAATGTAGGGTCTCTTTCTTAATGACTCAGGTGACATTTACTGTTCACAACTCATGCATTTGTAATAGTCTCCATAAAATGTCAGCATGTTCTCTAATGAGCACTTCTGGAGAGCAACTTTGGCCTGCACTGCCTACAGGCCTTGTGTCATTTCTCAGTACTAGACCATTGCACTTGATAAAAAGGATAATCTCATTCCTCTGCCTAAGCATAGATACTGTTGGCTAGATAGGACAGATTGCACATGCTGCTAGAGCGGTTCTGTTGCAGTCTCTTGCCTTTACCTACCTCTTCCAGTCTTTTATCTTGATATATATCCATGAATGCAGCATTTTTTCAGAGTTACAAAGTGCAAGAGACAAAATGTAATATTTGTGAGAAAAATGTAGATAAATCAGCTGGAGGTGGATATTTTGGTTGTGGTTAATGGAAAAGTTTATGAAAATGGTYAAGCTCTATTTTTTTACCCCTTGGTTATGGCTAATGTCTAARCTCTAAATTAAGATAATTAGAGAAGGTAGTTTGCTCTATCTGGGGAAAACAATGCTTTGTATCTTCATACTGTTGGATGGCAGAAACAGGACTCACAAAACCATTTGAGTAATTGATTTTGGGACTAAAATTAAGCATTTTTTGACTGAYAGTTGTGTGTTTAGAGTAAGCAATATGGTGTTTGACCAACAGTGTTGACAGGCATTAGCATATGCACACTGTTTCACCTCTTTTTCAGAACTGCTACCCTTCCTTTGGCCATTGGTAATTATTCTTATTCTCTTATTAGCATTCCCTGCTTGTCATCTATATTACATTGCATAGTAAAAGCATGATTTACTCTCAGATGAGATGGATCAGTTTATGTGATATTGATATTCATGTCTTGCAAATCTTACTATTTTAAAAAGAGACAGATATTAAATATTTCTTTCACATTTCAGGGAGTCTAAGGCCAAAATTCTGATGACCCAGCTCCAAGTACAAAAATTGCTGTGACTCCATTTGTCACAATTTTTGTTGTTACTGAAGACAACACACTTTCTCTCTGTAAAAGCCATAGAAATCAACATTGTCCACACTTTTAAACATGTAGACAATACTGCAGATAACTACAGACTTTTTGGCTAACATTTGCTGCCTTTCTGCATTTTGACTTTGTTCTGTCTTTAGCACACTCTCCTACTCTAATCTGGTGAAAAGTTGTATCTCATTTACCATGCCCATGAACAATAAAGAGCTGTATTAACAATGCTCCTATATAAAGAATTCTAATGTTGTGACTATATTTTATAGTAAATATTACATACTTTTATTCTGAACTTAGCAACGTCTAATCATAMTAAGTCTAGTAGGGAATACATTTTAACAATATATAGGGTAAATAGTTGACTGCCTTTCCTTCTAATCGGTTCAGTGCTATGTGGCAAAGACATTTGACTGTGTAAYCTTACCTTGATTTGAGCAGCAGACRTAAACAAACTGTTTACCACCCTCCTGGAGTATGGCTAGGAAGTATAAACTTTTAATATRTGAGTTGGCTTGCTGAACTGTTTACTGATCAATGTTTCTCTCATTGCTCAAAATTACACTTAAATCTAACAGTCAAAACTTTCTGTAACAACATTTGTGGAAGTGATTTACATTTTTAGTGTGTAGAAGTCTAAAAAGTCCACAAAGGTACTTTGGGCTGAAGATGTCTTTRGTGAAGATGGCATTTAGAGCTTTGTACTCATAAGTCAGATTCAGTATAATTATTGTTATAACTCCAGTTTAACATGACTGGGAAGGGAAACATCTCGCTTATCTTTGTGCTGTGCCAGCACAATGTGGTGAGAAACASAGATGCACATCCTTTACTCTTTACTCACATCAGAAAGTCCAAGTCTAGCCTAGCACCTTGAGAAGCTGAAACACCTCCTTCTAAATTAATTAAGCTGGATCTCATCTTCAGCTTGGCACAAACAGTAGGTCAGATGGATTGTTCCGTGGAGACACCTTTACTCTCTGTTGACTTCAGAAGGAATCTATGACTGAGGTACAAATTTAGTGAAAAGAATCTCACTGTGATCCCCTCATGCTGACCTGGGAAAAAGAAGAGGAGGAAAAATGTATTCCCATTCTGCTTTAACTGACATGCAAAGTAATACTTACCTTTAACAAGTAAAATMTAGTTAATGGTAAGAAAAAAAAATAACAAAATGTGAGAGTTTGTAATGATGGTAAGTTATTTTCAAGCTGACTTAGTTAAGTGCCTTTAAATTTGTACTGTGGTGGTCTATACATGTGTTTGGATGGGAACCTTTGGATATGCTGCCCCACAGAGCAAAATTTCAGAGCATCCTTAAAGGATTGCCTCTACTGCCATTTATATATTTAATGTAATGCAAATTGCATTTTTTTACGGCATGTAGGTGAGTGTATATCTAATACTAAAGTCTATCAGCAATTATTTTGGGAATGAGGTCCAATTTCCTAGGATAAACATTGATTTAAGCTAATGGCACTTAAAGGTAATTTCCCCCCCCCCAAAAAAAAAAAAAAAAAAAGAAGAAAAGAAAGGAAAAAAGAAAAAAACAAAGAAAAGAAAAGGAGATGAGAGGATTAGTGTTTAAAAGTTAGAAAATTAGAGTTAAAAAACTACTGTCTCCCCCCCACACACACACAAAAAAAATCTAAATTAAACTGACTTCAAAGGCAAACCATCATAGTATCTCTCCACTTAGCCAAATGTTCCTCTGTGTACGAAACAAATGGTGTGTCTTGGCAAGTATCCTCAGGAAACAGTTGAGCCACAGCTACTGAACAAAATGAGTAAAACTGCATTAACTGTTTCACCAGGCTTCCAGATGAAGGTTCAGTTTAAGCTGACCTACATCCAGAGTACTGATGACGATAACTCTTGCCTTGTCTTTCCTCAGATTGGGCCACGTGTTCCCAGGTGGCCACCTGAGGAGATGGGAGTGTGCAGCTGGAGATATGGCAGGAGGCAGGAATGCTTCTTTTGGCAGCAAAGTGCGTTTTGATGAATGCAATTTACTCGGGAAATTCACCACACTTTGAGAGTGAAGAAACACACTGAAGGGGTATGGTCTGATATTGCAAAGTAATTAATCTTACAGCTAGCTTCCACCAGTAGAAAACTGTTCCCTCTTTAGTAGRATTATTTTTGGCTGGGTATAGGTTTTTGAACTGGAGGTTTTTATTTTGAGTACAGATGAATGACAGACCTACCACAGCAGAGGAAGAAATACAGTTGCTCTTTTGGCAACAGATGGACATTAGGTTTGATTGACTGTAATATTAAGTTTCATCCTGACCCAATGGTATCACTAAGGTCTAAGGAAATATGCATCTTTATCACTTTGGAACATTTGTTTATGTGAAACATTTAGCTTCAAGAGGAGACTAATTTATAGGAGAAAAAAAATACAATACTGTTGAGGAAGCCTCAGTAGGGTGTGAATTTGATGATCTGGTATGGTAAGAATTGAATGGTACAAATGCTTTCAGATATCTACGTTGTATTTTGCAGATGCCTGCTTTATTGTGTTCCCTTTAAGAAAATCAATTTCACCTAAGCACTAATGAATATTTTGCTAGGATACTTTTAATCACAAAAAAAGAAAAAAAAAATAATTACCTAGAGGAATTTGAAGAATGGCAACAGCTTAAGTAGGATTCAATCAGATGTTACATAGATGAGAATTTTTGTGTTTTGCTCTATTAATACTGATGTTTCTGAATACTGATGTTTTTGAATAAAGATTAAATGTAGAAATAAAGGTAACAGTTGAAATTCAACTCTGRTGCTATTAGGTATAATTCCAGTGGAGTCAGTGTTGTGCCTCCAATGAATTTTGCTTTGAGTGCAGTTATTTTCATTCAGAGCTGGTTTTCTTTTTCTTTCCTTTTTCTTCCCCCTCCCCTCTCCTTTTTAACCGTTACTGATTTTCTTTTTAAATAAGCTCTTCTCTTCATCAGGACATCTGCTAGTTCTGCTTAGCAGAATGTTCCAATAATGAGGATTTTACTCTATCAGCTTGGGGTTCTGGAGTAGAATACCAATGTTAACGAATTACAACAGTCCATACAAGACATGCAAGGATAATAATGCAGAGGAATGGCATGAGAAAGAGCAGCACATCATAATGGTCCCCAGTCATAAAAAATATGTATTATTGCTGTAATAAAAGATTGTGTGTATAGCTGACTCAAGATATGACCAGTGAGTAAGTCTTCATGATAACAGAGTTCCTGGAAGGGGAAATCTGTCAAGAGTCTACTTTCAGATAAAAAGTTCTTTATGCAGAGAATAGAGTACGATATTGTATTTTCTCTTCTTATGTAGCTCATAAAATGTCATTAATCTCCAGCTGATGATTATATATGTAAAAATATATGTATGTGTATGTGTACATATACATAGGTAGCTCTCTGTATATGTACRCTCTACACTGTAATGATAACAAAGTTGCTAGTATTAATTATAACCATTCCTATAATGTGCCAATAACCAAATAACATTTTGACACCTTCAGCTGCCAAAATAGATCAGTGCAGAAATGTATCATTTCACTTAAGTAAGATGATAATGAAGTTTCTTTCCATGCATAAGAAATGAGCAGTGAGTTACTTCACATAGCAGCCATGGCTTCTCCTTCTATGGGTAACGGGGTTTATATGACATAACGGTAGAACGCTTCAGAGGCCGCCTAAAGGTTGTGTCTGCGTTAATGATGARATGATTTCAAGTTATTAGCTCTTCTAAATCGGACATGAAAACTACTGTAAACTACTTTTTTTTTTGCTTTGTCACCAGTCTTTGCACGTGCAAATAATGAAGATAGTTTGAGTGAGAGGAAGAGTTACAAGCAAAAGTGATTGTATGCAGAATATCTGGTTGCTGTGTAAAATCTGTATTTATTAACACTTACCACAGAGCATATGCCACACATTATTTCTACTGTGGCATTTGGAATAAATGGTATGTTTGTAAACTGAACAACGTTTGGGGCTATGGATGAATTTTTGTCTGTCATTGTCCAAACCTACATGATCCACAAAATCTTTAATTCATTTTGTATGTGACAAGAAGTTGTGASTCTATTCCAGAATCCAATCCTTTGTATTGGTATTATGAACAGACGAGATACTACCATTAATTATTCTACCTCTACGTAAGTCTCTATTCTATATAGAMACTTCTGTTGCAGCCTTCCAGTTTTAAGTTATAATCTGATGTTGGACATAAAATCAGCTCAGCTGATGTAGATCTGTTTTATCACTAGCAAGGAATGACTGGCCAATGAGAAAACCTAGAAGTGGTCTTGTTTTCTTGTCTTTGCCTAGAGAATATAGAAAAAAGAGATCTAACCAAAGTAACATATAATTGGGTTCTTCTCTATTTTCAACTACAGGACTCCCACTGAGGTCAGCTTGAGTCTGACATCTTTATACTAACTGATGAATCAGAGGGTTGAAGCAGAACACTTTTTGTGGCTTTCATTGCTTATTGAACCGACATTTTCTCTCCTATAGAGGCTTCTGGTTTGCTTTAGGCAGTATGTCAAATAGATAGTTACAATTTTATATTCTCAGTGTGATTTCATCTCTGGTTCTGCCAGAGAAAACCTTTCTGTGTGGTTTGCAGCAGTAGAGAACAGCTGAAAGGTGTTCTGTAAATTTGAAGGTCTGCTGGAATCACGTTCTCAGAATGGACCATTACAGCCTGGAATTTTCCTTCTCCTTGCATTCTTCCTYGCTTGTATGTCTGGTAAAGGCCTACTTACAGATCAGAGCCTTCTTATAAGGGCAGGAATGCATGCACATGACAAGGCAGGTCGAAGGAGTAAATAGCCTTGAAATTTGTTGGTATGTAGATTGCATAAACAATATTGTGCTATTCTTTCATTCCCTGTCTGCTCCTCTAATCTGGAATAGCAATCATTTTACTGAGGCGTATTTTCATATTCTTAGTGAATTTTATAGAAAATCATTCTGAGTTTAGAATAACATGTCTACACATGCTGAAACTAAATACCAAATAGATCATTTCTGATAATTTTTTCTCTGAAAGACCAATCTACATTYGTGTAATTTAGGATTATTTAATGGCAGATATAGACTGATTTCCTATCTATTTGTACCCATTTGTAGAATAAATAGAAAGTAGGATGTAAAATCTATAGATATCAATGATAACTTATGATTTTAAAATGTCTAGGCTATTCTCAACAGATATAAGGAGAATGTCAGATATTATCAATAAAATACCCAAATATTAGATCGTTTTGTCCTTTAAAGGAGTATAACAAACTGTCAGTATTTGTTTAAATGATAACTGGTGCCATGGAGAACACAATCATGTTGACAACATTTGGAGCTTCCTCAGCTGAAGTTCCAGGCCATTCTTCTGGGACAGCACACTCGTAATTGAAAATTTTGTGTTTTTTTTTCCCCTGTTTTCTCTCTACTCTTGCGCTCAGTCCTTCAAGGGCTTTTATTGATTGATATTGTTCTCCTTGTCACTTTTTTGTGCAATTATGTGTTGTCTGTTAGGCGCTCCTGAGTATTTTTTTTTAACTTGTGGGGAAATTTTAATCACTTCTGACAAAATATGAAGTGGTCCCAAACACATTGCTATATGGTTAGAGGAGAGAGACCCAAATGCCTTACTAAGGACAGACAAGAGGTTGCGGAAGGAGCTCACCAGATTACCGGACATCAGAGTCCTTATGAGAGAGAGTTATAGGAGATGAGGCTTCTCAAGTTTTTTATATCCTGTAGAAATCCCCTCCTGACATTTTTCTTTAATCAGATCAAAGATGTATACCTGCCTGTCCTACAAATTCCTCTGCTCGAACCACAGAATAACTGAGGTTTAAGGAAGTTTTCCTTTTTTCAATTTGAAAATGCAACCAAAAATAACATTGTGCTAAAATTGATCTCTTAATGATAGTTGAAGTTGAAGTTAAATAAGGTTTTTGAAAATGCTAACTACATTTTTGAATGTCTGCAGAAACTGAAAGCAACGACCTTCTCTTTTGATGGACTTGATGAGGAATTAAGTAGCTTGCAAGGAGTGTGTGCACATCAGATCTCTAGAGTCAGATCTACTCTACATGGCAGTTTTGGCTCCATTTCTTTAGAATATGACAAATGGCAATACTTGTAGCTTTGGTTCTTAGCGTTTTTTGTATCCATTAATAAGTCTAAAATGAGTTTTAACAATTCTCATGCAAGTAGTAAAATAAAAGGGATAAATATTTCATGTTGTAACATATTAAAAACATTTTGGCATCCTATGTGCACCTCTGGAATAGAGCTGTATTCTCCTTGTGAATGTTCTTTGGTATATGCTAGAGAAACTTTTGCTTTAGCAGCATTTAGAATTGCCCTGAGGCAATTTTCACACACTTTCCGGTTTGTTCTCTTCTAACTTCTTGTTTGCTGAAGGTGATTTAAACAAATGGAGTGTGTACATACAGTTCATCTGAGGCACTGATAATGTCTATCAGAGTGAAAGTTCAGCTTACAAAAACGTGATCTTGGAAGTWCATCTTTAATCAAGCAAGGCTGCTTTGCTACCTCTTAGAAATTATTTATTGCCATATCTTCTGTTGTGGTACTACCCAAAGATTATAGCGAAGTGAAGGGACAGGGTGTTTCCTCCAATTTTTCTCCTCAGTATTGATCATTTTGTTATGTGGAAAGGATGGAGCAGAGGATGCACACACACAGGCAAACAGCTCTTTAAAATACTAACGAGCAAGATACTCAAGATATAGYAAAAGATAATACTGTATATATGATTGATGAGTCTTTGGTGGCAAAATGTGATGAATGGCAAATCAAAAAGCAGTGTTTTTTGTTTAAGAAAGGTGAAGGACAACATGCTGAGGATAATTGGCAGAATGGATCCGGCTTAGCGTCCTGTCTCRGGGGAGGTAGAGCAAATCCCCTCTTTCTATTCTTCCTTTGTTCCTCTTCTTGTAGGGGTTGAGGCTCTCTTTTTTTTATAGCTACTTGTTATCTCTTTCTTGTTTGCACCATATATGTGATGTTTTATATACGTTGGCCACATGTTCTTTGTAACATCCTGTAATAGGTTTTATGCAGCTCTCAAGCTTGTACTCCTTCAGTGACCACTAATTGAACTTCTGTGATTTATGTCTATATCCCTGGGTTTCTGGAGTCATTCTGTGCCTGTACCCTGAAGCCTTCTGTTACAAYCCTCCACTTATACTCTCAGGGGGCACCTGCTGCAAAGGCTTATTGCTTGCACATTTGCARACAGACCTGCCCCCCTGCATTTGTTCATCATAAACCCTCTGTGGTCTCCTTGCACTTTAGTCATCCACATGTTTAATGGCAGAACAAATTCATTTTCTACAGAACTGGCACTTAGAAGTGCTGAGCACAATCCCATAGGAAGTTAATGACGGTGTTAAGCACTTAGCTATTCCAAAATATCACATCCCACATACGAGAAGCAGTTGGGCAAAGGCAGTTATGCTTAGTAAGAGGAATAACCACTCTTCAAGGTGAAGAGCTGCTCTTTGTGGATGATCGTAAAACACAATCTCTAATCATGAGTTAGATCAAGCCTTCCACAGAGCATTAAATCTCCTTTATTAATAAAGAAATCAATTACCACACTCCAGCAATTTACTATTAACATTCGTTCCGTGTCACTTAAACTGTTGAACAGTCATAAGTGTAAGCAAAGAATAGAAACAAAGAAAAGCTGTCCCCTAACTCCCCAAATAGTGTTTTAATTAAATTTCCCACAAAAGGAGATCATTCACGTTACAAAAAAGTAATATAAATCTCAGGGTCCTTAGCTGTCACCTTAGTTATTAGCATTTTTACCAATTATTGTTGACATARCTTCAATTTGTCAGGCACACGTTTTT
Organism: Rhea americana; assembly: GCF_003343005.1. Classification (NCBI taxonomy): domain Eukaryota; kingdom Metazoa; phylum Chordata; class Aves; order Rheiformes; family Rheidae; genus Rhea; species Rhea americana. The sequence continues at coordinate 1,086,989 of NW_028185694.1, read as the reverse complement.
AAAATGCACCTTTTAGCCTAGTCTAGACAAGTATTTAGTCAGAATAATAGTCTCCCAAGATGTGTCCTGTAGCCTCTGCTGCAGTAAAAGTAATCTGCATGCTGCACTTTAATCTGTACAACACGCTTCATCTGGTTAGTGTTCCTGAAGATGAAGAGGTGAATACAGAGTTCTTCAGAAGCAATGCACTTCTCACTGAGGTGTCATGGCACACTTTGGATCTGGGAAAGGGGGCARGAGACTTGCATGGCAATGAGAAAATAGCGCGATACATTGTCCACATAAGTCACAGATATAAATAAATTAATACTTAAAAATGAATATTAGAGGACTTTTAGCTGAGAATTTTATCTAAGAAYTCTTTAAGGTATGCATTATAGAATACCAATGTAGGATGTGAAAGTGATATTTTTATGCATATTAATTGATAGTAGAGAATCAGATCCCTTTGGATTTTTATACTAGACTAAACAAGCTCAAGATTCTTCCAGTGAGAAAACTTTGTTAGTGTTCAGGCTAAGTCCCCATTGCTGGTTTCACCCCATTACTGTTTTTAATATTGTCTTATACCTGCTTGACAATTCTTTAGCCTTCTTGTTATTTACATCTTCTTATTGTTAAACACTTATGAAAGCTTATGCAACACTGAATTTTCTATGGATGGTTTGATTAGAGCAAGGTCATATAAAGCTGCCACTTCCTTAAGCATTTTATTGAAAAGAAGTTTGCATCAATGACATTCTCTTGTTTTGTTTTAAATAAATAGTGACAGGACTTTGTACTGCTAGTCTGCTGCTCAGAGTCTGCAGATATTCTCTGCTTTACAGGTTGTTTTCCCAGCAGAAGCAATGGCAGGAGGCTTGGGTGTAATCTGGCTGCAATTTGTGTTCTTCATTTGCACTCAGACTGGTTCTGAAATAGAGAAAATGACAAACACTTTTCATGAATGTTTGTCTGTCTCCCAAGACCATCAAATTATGGTTGAATACATTAAAATAGAGAATAAAACTTCCTTCAGCATGCGACAGCTTCTTTCTCAAGTCTTGCACAACCAAAGCAAGTAACCCTTAGGTATGTGTCACCAAGAGCGAACTTTTGCTTGGAATGCTGAATGAGAAACMATGAAAGGTTTTGTGTGACAGCACCAGAAAGAGACATCTGCTGTAACTRGTATGTTTGGAAAAACAAATTCTGAAAGTTTTTGGTGAGAGACATACAAAATATATAGGAACTAATATATTCTTGCTATTATCAGAAACATTTCTGTAGAAAACAATGTATAATACCAGCACACATTTTGGCTCAGTGTTTTGAACCTTGAGACTCTACTTCAGCGTTGTGTTCCATTCAGTAGTAGGCGATGCCTTAATTACTGCATAAGTCTCCAGCTTCAGAGAGATCTGAAAGTATTTATGCCAGTGCAAACTATCTAAGAAACAAAAAAAATTGTACAGAACCTGAGTTAACACAAATGTGCTCTAAACAGTCTTACTGTTTTTTGACAGATGTGAGATGTTGTTGAATTGCATAATATTATAGGAGTCTGAAATATCTTTACTCTTCCTGTGCCAGAGGTTTTATTACAACAAAGCTGCATACTCTGAGTAATAGCATAACTAAAGTGTTGTGGATTGCAGTGTAGGGCAGTTATGGTCCTGAGCTATATTTTAGTCCTTCAGTATCCAACAATTATATATATGTTCCATGTTTATATTTACATTAGAGAGGACAGCTGCTGAGTAAAGTTTTCAAGCTTCTTTTTCTTTAGATGTGTCTGTGAGATGGTTAAGGTGGGACCTTAGAGACAGTAGGTAGAGAGAGAGAGAAAGAGAGACAGAGTCAAAGGGTGATTCAGACCTTAAGTGTGCTGCCTTTTGGAAGTGACTCTATTTCTAAAGGAGAAACTCAATCTGCTCTTGATTTAAAAGGCTCAGTTAGGTAACTAATTTGAATGGAAGTGGATCTGAGCACTACAAGACTCTGTCCATACATCCTTTCATCTATTCATCCATCCTTCCTTTCTGTCCTGTATTATAGGTTCCTACTAAAGTCAAATTTCTTTTTTTTAGTTGAACTATGGGAGATATTTGCCAGCATCGCATAATGAAAATTTGTTGGGCCATCATACAAAAGAGACAAAGGCTTTCAGCCACCATAAAAGGGCTCTAGGCCTGAATTTAATCCTATAGAGGACTTTTTGAAGGAATAGTTTTTCTTCGGGGAAGAACAGCTTTTCTCGTAAAAAAAAATGTGGCTTTGTTTAATTAAATGTTTTGACAAATGTGATTTTTTTTAAAAAAAAGATCAATAGTTTAAAAGGTCATTTAACTTAAAATGTTACTTTCTAAAGAGTCTTATTTCACTTTTTCTGCACATAAACTTTCTTCGTCTCTCATCTATCTCTTGAATAGGCTCTTCTTTATTTTTGTTAGCTGCTTATCCTTCTCTACTGACTTCTCACACATGTCAATGGCTTTCCAATAGTGCAGGTCTGGCTCTTCATAGCGTAAATATATGTAGAATCATAGATCACAGAATCAGTAAGGTTGGAAGGGACCTCTGGAGATCATCTAGTCCAAACTCCTTGCTCAGCAGGGTCACCTAGAGCATGGTAGACAGGGTTGCATCCAGGCCAACCTTGAAGATCTCCAGAGAAGGAGACTCCACAACCTCTCTGGGCAACCTGTGCCAGTACACTGTCATTCTCACAGGGAAGAAATTCCCCCTCACGTTCGGGCGGAACTTCCTGTGCTTCAATTTCTGCCCATTGCCTCTTGTCCTGTCACAGGCGACAACTGAAAAGAGTTTGTCCCCTTCCCCTTGACACCCTCCCTTCAGGCACTTATACACATTGATAAGATCCCCCCTCAGACTTCGCTTCCCCAGGCTAAACAGGCCCAGCTCTCGCAGCCGTTCCTCATGGGGCAGATGCTCCAGCCCTCTGATCATCCTCGTAGCCCTATGCTGGACTCTCTCCAGTAGCTCCATGTCCCTCTTATCCTGGGGAGCCCAGAGCTGGACACAGGACTCAAGATGAGGCTTCAGTAGGGCTGAGTAGAGGGGCAGGATCACCTCCCTCCACCTGCTGGCAACACTCTTCCCAATGCATCCCAGGATACCTGTAGTCTTCTCGGCCACAAGGGCACATATATAGATGATGCTGTGGCATGGTGTTAGAGCACTGAATTGAGGTAGGGGAACCTTGGGGGAAGTCCAGTCCTTGTTTCTCAGCCTATCTGTGACTTTTATCCAATGACCTATGTGTGCTTCTATTAGTGACTAGATCCCAGAAATATCCACTCCCCAATGAGTTTACCAAGCATAGAGCAATGCAAACATATTTCTGTGTGTATAGACCGTCTGGCTCTCTGAGCCTTGCAATCTCTGCAGTTCACAGGGGTAGTGAGAGAGTCCATTTCCTTCAGTCTTGACCACAACAGGTGATCAGTGTGCTCTTAGTGTGTGGGAGGTGGAAGATGCATGTTTTAACCACTTCAAGGTTGAATTCAAACATTTTAGGAAGGTATCCTGCTTCTTTGAAAAGCTTTCTGGTGACTAGGCTATTAAGTGAGATGTGAGGAGTACCACCTATATGGCAAACAGATATGTGCAGGAGAATATTTAAAGCCATGATTACCAATATCACATGGAAAATCTAGCTGAGGGCTGCAGGAACATGGTTGAACATGATGGGTAGAAGCAATTGCAGATTCGGTTGTCTCTAGTGTTTCCTTTTTCTGTTCTCTTGTACAATGTGTCAGCTGCTTTAACTCCTATTCCTTACCTGTAAGATGTATATGATGTGAAATACACCCTGGGACAAAGAAAGTTAAAAGTGAGTATCACAAAACTTAAGTCACTTTGTGGCAACTACTGTCATCCCTATCACTGTACTGTCAGAGGAAATTTGTGATATTTGCATATGTACAACATTTGTATTAGGATTTATATATCTGAATTTATTCTTGCTTGTTTTTTCATCTTTTAGTTTATTCTTAGGCTAGAAAATAATTTATTTTTTAACAAATATATAAAGTAAAAATAAAAATAGTAATTGTAAAATGTTAGTGAAAAAAATTATGTATATGTGCAGGCATTTAATCCCACTTTTCCTCTTGGGGTCTATTCTGAAAGTGACCAAACTTGCATTTGAATTGGTATTCATTCACCAATTTTTATTAAAATAAATTATTTTTATTAACAATTATATGAAATGAAAGTGTTACAACAACAAATAAAATCCTTAATCCTTTCATATTATTCTCTCATAAAGGAGACTCTTTTATTATCTAATGCAATACTAACCTGTCGTCTACCATTAGACTCTTAAATATTTAGGGAATAACACATGACAAGCTATGCAGTTATAATGCAATTGTAAGTAAATTTGTAGTGGGCTCTGTGAAGTATTTCACATAAACAAGATACAGAGAATCCCACGGTTACTAAAACAGACTGTCAGATTCAATTTTATCACATAGTTAGTCTCAGGTGCACTGCAAAAACAYTGCTTAATTGTGAAAGTTGAAGTCTGTATTTACCTTGGTCTATAGTTGAATTCAGAGTCTCTTCATGCCAGAGAGAGGCCAAGATACGTGCAGGTGTATTTTCCCCTAGAACGGCAGCATAAACAATTAAAACCAAGATACTGTATTAGTACTGGACTAATACATTGTGACATGTATGCTTAGGCAAAAAAAAATAAAAAAAATCATAAGATTAGGTGAACTTTAGGTGAGCCTAAGGTAATCCATCTCTGTAAGTTCAAAGGAGACAGATAAGGGGACTACTGAAATCTTTGTATCTCCAACCTGGAAAAAACCTTCCAGTTGCATGCTGGAATCCTTTCTAGACAAGACAGCAAGGGTGGGAAAACACCTGCCCTTACTAGTCTTTCTTCTGTGTGTAGAATTCAGTAAGTAATAGTCACTTCTTTTTGTTTGAATCATCAAGTTGCCCCATTGAGGAATGTTACTTCCTCTATGTTAGTTCCTCTATATTGAGAGATTTTTTGTTTCATTACAAATTTGCCATGCTATGTGCTTTTCAGGAGGAAAAAGACTTAAATTCTTGCTGAAATTAGGAGACGGAAAGTTGCCGGGTTTCTCTTTCCATGCGAAGGCTTTAATCCTACATGAATGTGTTTAGGGATTTGGTACATTGGCGGCTATTTTTAGGGACTATAAATCATGGACTGGTATAGACTAATAATCTTGGGAAAGCAGGAAAAAGCGTTTTGAGGAAGACTTTACTATTGTTTCTGTACAAGGTCAATGCTAAAAGAAAATGGTGAACAGATATTCTCTTCTCCTGTGGGTGCTATTACAAGAACTCAGTAGTATCATTAATAAGATACTGTTTGCCAGTGCCTGTGCTGGGGGAAATTCTGTGAAAAATCCTAACACAGCACCTGTGTTTCCTTACTGGAAGATAAAGTCAGAGACCCGGAGTCCTAGAGGCTCTTGGACACCTTACAATGTCAACAAATAAATACTAGTTCTCCAGGACTGATCCCCAGTTTGTAACTGTGATTACTCTGCTTATTTTTTTTTCTAGGTGAAAATGTATATTGAGCAGCAATCTTAAGTTTTCTGGAGGCAATTGTTGGAAGAACTCATCAAAGAGATCTTATGAAACAAAACCTATGAAAGCTTTGTGCCTAGGCAATTTAGCAGAAGATATTCCCTTGGTTTCCACTCCAAGGTCTCCATGTCTATTTGTCTGTTTCTTGAAGAATGGTTTTGTTTTTGCAGTTACAGCATAGAAAAGTGAGGCGCTGTAAGCAGCAGGACTTGTGCTGCCTCTTTTTTAGTTAAATTCTTTTATGAGCTTGTTTGGATTACTTTCCTCCAGTGTAGGAAGCTACTATAGGGGAGAGGAGAAGATTGGATTTCCTTTGCTCAGCTCCCTATTTTTGAAAGAAGAGCAGGAACATAGGAATGGGATTCAAATATAGTTCCATCCAATAACTGTGCAATGTACTGACCAATCTCAGTCAAATTTTAGGGGAACATACAAATTAACTAAGTAATTCTCCAAGTTTCATTTCTGTGACAGAGAAAAATAAGTCAAGAGATATAGATAGCTTAACACAATGTAATTTTTTCTACTTTAAAAGTGAGAGAGGGAATGCCAGTCTCAGTGGACTGGCATTCCTGAATTTGTCTAGTCATCAAATAGTTCAGCAGGTTTTGTGGAAAATTAAATTTACTGAGATTGTCAAATCGCTCAAAATATTTACCAATTTTCAGTTGTAGATAAACTGTTTCATGCCTTGAACCTAACTCGATTTTGAGAAGTTTGAATAAAATAATCAGATTAATAAGTAAAGTGGTGATTTTCAGCTATTCTGGAAGAGAAAGATGACGGGGTCTTACATAGAGATTAAGAGTCTCTGTGATCTTCAGAAATCAGCTACAGGTCTTAGAGTGGAGGAATGAAAGCCGATGTCACTCCAGTCTTCAAGAAAGTCAAGAAGGAGGACCCAGGCAACTATAGGCCGGTCAGCTTCACCTCCATCCCTGGTAAGAGGATGGAACAGCTCATTCTGGATGTCATTTCCAGGCATATGGAGGAAAAGAAGGTGATCAGGARTAGCCAGCATGGATTCACCAAGGGAAAATCCTGCTTAACCAATCTGATAGCCTTCTATGATGGAATGACTGGGCAGATGAGGGAAGAGCAGTGGACATTGTGTACCTTGACTTCGGCAAGGCTTTTGACACTGTCTCCCATAACATCCTCCTAGCTAATTGACTCTTAGTCAATAATAACCTATTAAAATATCACATTCCCCTGTTTTATGATGTTAACAAAATATCTTAAAAGTTTTGAACAAAATATAATTAAAATTCTATATTTAACTTAAATTATGTCTTTGAATGTGTATATATTGTATTAGCAACACTCTATTGCTGTACTGAATTTAGGCAACTGAGAATAGTTTACACAGAGAAAAGAATGAGTATTACAGAGATTTTTTTTCCCCTTGTTTTATAAAAACAAGGTTGTAGCGTTGGACTCTCTAGCAGAATTACTAGCTTCCAAGGAAAAGTATGAAGTAAATGGTTATTTATATTAAAAAAAGGATCTTACATCAGAAAATCAAAATAAGTATTTATGAGAAAAAATATTACAGTGTAATAATGAAAAAGTAATAATAGTAACAGCAACAAGTAARATATTGGTATTCTGACTGATCAGAGGAAATTACATGAGCCTAAAGGAAAATGTTCAAAGGAAGTTGTATCTAAGCAATGGCATAGTATATGAACAGTAAACCAAATGACAAAGGGGAAAAAGAATAGCATAAGGCCTTTGCAAGCTTACAGGAATTTTTGCTGACTACTCTTCTAATAATTATTTCAGGGTCATCTTTAACAAAGAAAGTCACATGAAGGCCCACTTGGGCTATTTAAAATTCTAGACATTAAACACATCTTGTTGGTTTGCCGATATCTGACAGAGCCATGCCTTGTAAGATTATATAATGTCCCAAAAAGATCTCACCAGCCCATAGTAACAATATGCAATAGTAATTATTTAACTTGAAGTGATGTTTTACTAAAAGTGGTTGATAGCTACCAGCTAATAAATTTTGACTGTCAGAACWGTCATAGTCCTTGTTAAACCTTAGATATGCTAAACAGTTCTCTGAAGGCTTAAGAAATAAGAAATAATCAAGTTTCTTTATGCCATAAAAGGAGCCAATGGTGGAAGTGGGGAGAAAATAGCATTCTCCGAGGAGATAGGCAGTATGGTGCAAGGCAATATGGCTATGTCTRTGGTTGCTAGACAGGGATTAGGTTGTCAGCTGGAAATGGCAGATATGCATGTCCTGGAGGAACAGAACTAATGAGGAAGTAAAGAGATAGACTGCTTGGGTGGATAGGTAGTCTGATGGGCAGATATGGAGATTTTGAAGTTATGGAACTGCTTGCCTCTGATCATACTTTGTTTCAGCAAACTTTTTTTTTTTTTTTAATAAACAAAGTAACATGAAACTGTGTTTGACTGAAGTCTCCAATTTCCTCATTCCAATTGAAGTAACCTTTCAAGGACCCAAATTACAACCAATGGGCTTAGGTTGGAGGCATTTTTTTACTGCTGCATTTGCATATCATATAATGCATCGGTACTGAAGGGACTGAGATTTTTTTTTTCTTTCAACATGAAATTATACGAATCTATACGAATTTCTTGCTGAAGCTACCAGTACAAACTTGTGGTAATGAAGCTGCACTGGTGTACTAAAGAACCTCTTGTTTAGGATTTAAATCCTTACTCTTTTCTTACCTGTCCAAGATAAAAAATACTGAAAACGGTTAGGGATTTGACCTGCTGCTTCTCTTATTTTTTCGACTTTGAAATGTGTGCTTGCCAAGTGAAYTGAAGAAGTGAACATGTTTTGTAAGCTGTCATTCTGTATAGAGATTTACAGCTTTCCATTTCTATTTAGAATTAAAGAATGATGGTGTAGCCCTTTCCTGAAAAGTCCAATAAAACCAAAGTGATGCACACAGTATATAATGAGAACTAAATGGAGCTTTCAAAATCTAGTAGCTATGCATCTCCATCAAGCTGTCATTTATCACACAATCAAGCCTCAAGCAGGACAAAAACACAAAACTGCATTACAAAAAGCACATTTTTGAAGTCTTACTGAAGTGGCTTCAGACAAACATTGTCAGAAATGCCTTATTTCATTAGTTTGCTTAATGAAACTGCGTTATCACTATCCAGGTAGATATATCTGGGACATCACAGCTTGCACTATATGAATGGATTATGATTAATTCAGATTTCCATGTTTGATGGATATCTTCAGCTGGGTAAGATCTTTTAATCCATATAATACAACATTAGTAGCAAAAACAATCTTTTAGAGCTCTTTTAATGTATCTTTTCTTACACACCAGCGAATGTTCTATTTCGACATAATCATAGAAATTCTGTTTGAGAGGGATCTCTGGAGGTCATCTAGTTTGGCTTCCCACTTTAAGCAGAGCTACTATCAACACTGTGTCAGCCATGACTTTGTTTAGGTGAGTCTTAAAAACCGTCAAGGRTGGAGATCCTGCTCTTTCTCTGTGTAACCTGTCCAGCGCTGAACCAGTCTTCCTGTGAAGTTTTTCCTAAATTCCAGTCTGAACTTCAAAACCTCTTTGACCTGCCACTTCTGAGCAGAATTTGGCTCCGTTATCTTTGTAATTCCCTTCAAGTAGTTGTAGGYTGCTAGGAGATCCCTTAGTTCTTTTTAAGCACAGTTCCCTCAACCTCTGATCTACGCCCCTGACCATCTTGACCTCTTTCATTGGACCTTCTACAGTTCCTCCACTGCCCTCAAACTGGAATAGAGCAGGATGGCAATGTCCTTCAGGCGGCTTGCTACTTTCCTAATACAGCTCAGTAGGTGGTTTGCCTTATGAAATGAGAATGCACTGCTGGTTGGTTTATACTCAGTGCAGTGTCCTTGGTGACTCCCTGCACTTTCAGCAGGGTGCTTCCRTCAGCCTGGACTGAGTGTGTGGGATTATCTCACCTCAGGTGCAYAAGCTGACATGCCTCCTTATTGAACCCCGCAAGGCTCCTGTTGAGTCAGTTTTCATGTTCCAGGTCCCTCTGGATGGAAGTTCTACCACATCAGAACTTCCAAGTTTCTGTTAGCCACTTCCCCTCATTTAGTACCTCCCCTCTAACTGATGTTATGTCTTATTATCTGAATCCCTGGTGAAGAAATTAGACAATATAGGAGCCAATATTGGTCTCTATGGTACCTGCTCATTTCTAGTCATCAATAACTGACTGCCATTAGATCTATRGGAGTTAGTACCATAATAAACTTTTAGTACTCTCTGTATGGTTCTTTGAACTTCAGAAAACATAAAAGGAAACTTTCTTTCAATTTCCAAGAAGAAGAATCATTTAAGAAACTCCAAAAAACCCCACTAGTGACAAAACCGAAGGAGGTTAAAAAAAAAAACAGTTCAGCACAAAAATTTTCAACTCTTTGAAGGGTTAGACCAATTTGCATATATTTTAGAGCATTTCTCGTTAGGAAAGAAAATGTTTTTCTTCCAAGAAAACCTACTCTGAATAACAAATAGAGTCATAGAATTGGTAAGGTTGGAAGGGACCTCTGGAGATCATCTAGTCCAACCCTCAAATGAGTAGTCCATTYGGGAACTGAACCCACGACCTTGGGATTATTAGCGCCACACTCTAACCAACTGAGCTAAATCTAACCYCCAAATAATACTTTTTARGCAGCCAAAATATTCTGGAGACTACAGGGAAAATACTAAGGGTGTTAAAACTATACAAGTAAATGATTTTATATTTTGTAAATGATTTTTATTTTCAGGACCACTTTTGACACTGCTGCCCACAATTATTCCTACCTGCAATTTAACTGACTTAGTCATTTTGCCTTATGATTTTTCAGACATCTTAAAGTAACCTAAATTGCAGGCATAAAATTCTTTCCAGAAGATTAGAACACAGGCAAGACAAAAAACAGACTGAGGTCAGGATGCCCTTCTCATTTTCAAAAGTACTCTTATATTTATTATTACTAAATAAGCACTTCATATAAAGCATGTGTATGCATCTTCACTTGCATTTACAGTCTAAATGTTCAAAGATTAATACAATCTGTAGCACAGAGATTTAAAGTGATATCTGTGATGGGGACTATAATGTTAATATTTTCTGTAAAGCAGGTTGAAAAAAGGATGAAAAACTAACTTCTTTCCTGTTTTTCAAAGTCATATCTCTTCTGATATTCAAAATGTTGTCAAATTCTAGATCTAAATATCTACTCTAGAAGAAGCTGCATTAGGCTCACAAGAGGGAAGACCCTGAGGAAGGGTAACTCTTGCAGGAGCCAGATCTCTCCCTGGTGTCTTTGGAGGTTCTGTCCTCTCTTATTTGAACYCCTGCTTGAAAAAGAATATTGAACTCCTATATGCTAAGGTAAATATAAACACTGGAGAATATTCACTATCATCATCTTTGTGTCTACATCTATTCTGCAATTTTCAGTAAAAATACAATAATGTCTGGATGTCACCAGGGTCTCTGAATGAGCTAGCTCYTTGTAGAAAAGCACTGTTTAGTTCTCAGACTTACATTATAGGGAATATCTATTAGATGACCATCTAGGAATGCCAATACAAGCTGAATAAAGTTAGCACTGTCTCAGATTTTCTCTTTGCATGGATTAGAATGATGTTCCTGGAAGCTGGAACAAACAGTGCAATTCACCAAGGATTTAATGTGATCTATGCTGCTTAAGATCACTGTGCTATTGGCRAAGATATTAATGAGAATGAGCCAAGTTCTCTGCCACCTGGACTTGCATCTGACATCTCTGAAGGCAATAATACAGAGGGTTCTGCATGTGATAAAACAACAGGCATTGCCTCCATGTATAACATAGAGCTGTATCTCTCTTTTAACAGCTAACCCCCCCTTGGCCAACTTCAGCTTTTAATTGCTTGTTTTTAAGGATGATAGAGTAATATTAAAACCAGAAGGACAGCATTTTGGCTACAAATTGAAAAAAAAGCAAAAATAAGCTTAAGGACATTTTTTTGGAATGGCCATAAAGTCTGTGGCTTCCTTTCTTACTTTATCTTGTTAGAAAACAAAATAAACTTTAAGAAGGAAGGAAGGAAGTGCATATACTCTCTCTCTCTCTTTTATAGACACTCTAGTTTTTTGTTTTTATAGTATACAGAACTGTTACATTAGCTAACATTTGGCTCAGTTCTTGACAGAACAATATAATCTTTCTAGAGAAAACACAGGCAACGTACCAGCTGTAAACACTGCTGGTCTCAGTTCAAAGATAAGAAATGCAAGCAGGCATGGATAGAACTGGGTCCAAGTATTACTGCATTTTTGGCATATTTGGAACAAAAAATAAGGATCGCTGTTCTTTCTGGTGTTTTCAAATCATATCTAAATCAGCAGGAAAATGCACTTTTATATTGGAAACTGAAGCAGATGTTAGCTGTGTGCAGTTTTTGATTTCTTTCTCACTGCTGCCTTTTCAGTCTTKGTACCCTGCCACTGGTAACCAACAGACTGGCCTGAGGCAGCACAAACACTACGCTCACGGCATTGACGGATGCTTTCTTCCCAGAAAAGTCAGAAACCTSGTTTCCAGGTGATGATGGGAGTTCTCCTAAGTGTCTCTTACACTTTTTATGCCAAAATGTCATTTACCTACACATTAGTGTCTTCACTCCTATGTCTTGAAGGAATTCCTTTAGATGATCTTGAACAATTGACTTCCAGGTGYCCAGATTCTCTTGTGTGCATCTCCATGCTTTGAAGAGCCTCCAGGGGGTTATTCCTTGCCTTGACTATCCCTTGGTAACTCTCTGTCTGCATGGAACATTTTCTAGGATGAGTGGGTATGAACTACATTTTTTGCAACATATTGAGAGCAGCTTTGCATATCTGTCTGTCTAATCTGGGGAAAGTATAGTGAACAGCTAGGCCTAGGAGAGTCAAAGGTCCCTCATGTGGCAATAGCACTCTTTTCTGTCCTCTGTCAGCAGCCTATGCAGCAGCCTATGCTGCTGGAGAGGATATTAGTTCTTCCCAGCAGAACCATGAGAGCATTTTCAGCCCCTAAAAATGTGTTTGAAAAGGGTAGCTTTATGAAAAGAGTAATAAAGAATCCAGGGGGGAAAACCCCTACTTATGGGCAAATTATAGAAAATGGCTGACTATCAATGTTAAAAAGAAGAAATAATTCAACATAAATTAATAACAGTCTCTTAAATAAGAATACTTATCTTCTCCAAAAGCTGCTGACATAGGACAGAACATAGAGGAAAAATCTATATCTGCATATAAAGCACAAGGGGAATAGATAATTCACAGAGAAGCACAAAGAAAGCGTGAAGATAAAAGGGGCAAGATATCAAAATCTACGCAAGAGAAAATTTACAAATATAAAGCAGTGAAGACAATATGCAAAGGCAAACTTGTGAAGGTATAGAGAAAACTGTAATGGAAAATGCCCTACCTTTAGGTTAATTATAGCCTAAAAACCATTATGCCAGAGCAGGCAGACAAGAAAGGAGAAGGAAAGCAATTCATCACATTGGGGACACAAGCAATTAGTTCGAGGATGAGATTTTGAAAAAATGTAACCAGTGYAGAAAAAAATAAATGGTTTGTAGAGTTTGGAATAGCACTAACTATAAAGACAAGTTAAAAGAATACAAATAAACAGGTAATTGAAGGCAGACAGAGAATGGTGTAACAATGATTGCACTACCCTAAAATGACTTTTTCAGTTTTATTCAGGAAGCACAGCGCAACTAAGCAAAGCCAAATTATCATTTTTCTAAGGACTTATTACCCACAGAACGACATACATTACATGTAGCAGAGCAAGGAAAATGTGCAGACTGAAACTTCAGGTGCTGCAGAGAACAAAAGAGCCATTGCTTTCAGCTAAAGCAAGTGAATTCATGAACCAATGACATTAAACTTAGGACAGATGCTTCACATAATAGATATTTAGGCAGAACAAATGTATTCAGAACAGCCAGCGTACTGTGATAGCCTGCCAGTGGACCTCCTGCAGTATTTATCTGAAAGACTGTGACACCCTCCAGCCATGATACACTTAGAGAAGGAGACAATGCTTCAGCAACCACAGCACCTTCCCTAAAGTATTCAGAGAGCTAAAGGAAAAAATAATGCGAGTAGTGAAGCAAATGAAAAGGAAAAGAACACTGCTCAAGTCAGAGCCTCCATGTTGGATGAGCAAAGTAGCTTTTGAAAAAATAGTGCAGCTATGTTTTCATAAGCTTGGACAGTTTGGATATTAAGAAGCTGTTATTGCCAAGTACTTGCAATAGAAAAATATTCACTGATGAAGCAAATATATATACCTGCTCAATATGTATTGCTAAAGATAGATATTGGAAAATATTAATGCATAAGGAAAGTAATTACTTGATGCTTAACAGAGACTTTTGACATTAWCTAGATACAAACAGTTAAAAAGACTATTTCTAGTCTATTAAGATAAATGGTCTTGAAACATGTGTCAGAAGCCTCACAGATATGTTATAAATCAAGCCTCAAAAATAAAATATGTATAGGCTTTCCCCAAAGTGTTGCTATTGTAACAAGTAGTGACAAACTATCCTATATCATATGGAAATATTACAATGCAAATGAAGGGTTATTCATACAATAAATGGGCCTTGGGCCTTTTCTTCTTCCGAGACTGCTTGGTAACCCCTGTATGAGGCTTGCTATTGMGGGTAGAAAAAAGATAAATGCAAATTGGAAAGATCTAGCTATGCTGTTTACTTGTAAAGGGTTTTAAAACAAAGCTGTTTGTAAGCAAAACACGCCACTGAAGGGGGGTCTCTGAGTACACCACTACAGAATTTGATAACCACTTACCAGCTGGTCCCCAGATATCTGCCAGACTTTCAAAATCAGCAAAAATGAAAGGTTTAAAAGGGAAAAAAGGAATTAAAAAAATATGTCGAGGACAAAACTCACTGCAAATTATAAGACAAATAGCTCCCAGAAGTCAAACTAGCATGCCCAGGAGCTATTCCTGAGAACAAATCATACTCTTAAAGATAACTTTATAGAGTAAATCCTTATTCAGAAAACATTGTAATGGATAGGCTTACCTGCAAGGAAGTCCTAAACACTCTTGTGTACCACTGCCACAAGGGTGATTGAGGTTTGTGAAATAAATTATTGTGCTGTGCTTTGTTCAGGAGAACACAGGCCACCACTCTATTGATCAGATAAAATAAATAAATAAATAAATAAATAACAACAACAACAACAACAACAACAACAAAAACTTTTGAGAAGATATCTGAAGAATCTGGCTCAGGAACAAACTATTTGCAAGATATATACACCAGGAAAGGTAAGCAGTGTAAGCTAAAGAAGAAATAARGCCTCAATATTTTGTAGTCTCTGTCTTATCTTTGGGCAGGCAAACCACTCTGCCACATTCTTCCCACAAACCACAGGCTCTAATCTAAGCTGGGCGAGTAGAAGACAAAGGATGTCTCTATTTTCCCCTCCAGCCCCACCTGAAAGTCCTCTCCAGAATGTGCTGAGCTATTGCCAACAGTGGTAAGAATGGGAATTTTCTCTTGTAGCGTTTGACAACACACAGGTACCAGGTGACATCTTTCCAGATTTGCAACCTAGCTATAAATAAATAAGTCGTACTCTGCCTTACATAAAGATTAATATGCATCCCAGACTTTTTAAATAACTCAGTTATGGATACTTCTTTTTAATTATTATAAATTATCAGAGAATCAAGGAGGTTAAAGATAGAAAACATGTAGCAGGTGACCCAACCTTTTCTTTTGCCAATGCAGAATTATCTCTCAAAGTGCACTTTGTAGAACTTTGTCCATTTTCCCACCAAATGTTATGTCACACAAACCTGTGATTTATTGGGAGCTGCTTTTAGCAGCAATTTCTTAAAGGTTAGGTTGTCTGTTTATCTGTTAGCTTTCAGCTGAGAGTTAGAGGACAGAGGAGGAAGATTAATACTGAGGAAATGAGCAGTTAGGAATCATGAGAGAGCTAAGGGGAAGGAAAGCAGCATAGAAAAGGGGGAAGTTATATAGGGAATAGGAGAAGTTGGGGGTTATTGCCAAGAAAAGGTATATAGTATTTATGAAAAATCAAAACCAAAAACAGAACAACAAAAARGAAGGAAAACATGCTTTATTATTTCTGCTTCTACAGTAAAGGGTTACGCCACTGCTAGATGACAAACATTCCATGGCCTCGTGGATGGGCTTACTTCTCCCCCTACCTATACTGTGACAGGCTGAATAAAATATGGTTCTTCTGTATGGCAAACTACTACATTTTTTTTAAGTATAAAAATTGCCAAATATTAAAAAAAAATCAACTTATGATCTAGGGATTATCAATTCCCGATATACCATGATTGATTGCTATATTCTTTTCAGATTAATGTTTATATTTTTATTTAAGAATAATTTTATTCTTTGATTAAAATGAAGTCAATTGCAAATTGATTCAGGAAAGAACACTGTTCAGGAGGAAATTGCCTGGRTATTCTTTACAGGCTAAAATATACTCAGTTGCTTTGAAACTGCACTCTTATGAGTGTATACATATATTTGTTTACTAACGGTGCTGCTTTATGAAGCCTTAGGGTAAAGTCAATTTTTTTTCCAGATTTCCTGGAGATGGATTAGTGTTTTTTGTATCCCATTATCAATTTTGATAATTTTTCATGTTATCCATCAATTTACATTAGTAAGTACTTAAATCAGTATATGAAATATTCAAAATATTCTGTACTGAGGACACACTTCCTAATCTGAATTCATGTTTATTTTATGTAGTGCAAATTGTCATGCCCTGTTATATAGAAATAGATTGTTAGGCCTTGAATCTGTGATACTAAAGCCACGAGGACTTTAAAATTTACTTCAGTGGAAAAGGAACAAATCCTGAGTGTGTAACAGCATTACTCTGTTAAAGTTGAAGCAGACATGYTGATTTTCTCTGGCTGAGGGATATGGCTAAGAATACCTGTGCAAAGCTGATCTTTCCATGTAAAGAAGCTCTAAAACTAATTGAGCAAGATTTTAAACACACCTTAAATCAGCAAAGATCTGTGTGGGGGAAAAAAAAGCTGCTGTGATACAGGTTTACTAAGAATACATTAAACAGCAACAGAGGTAAAACAAAAGATTTCATGAAAGGACAAGGAAGATGACTAGGAAGTTTTCTTGAAGTTGATGATAAACTTTATCAGGGTTTCAGGTTTGCTGTTACTTATGAGTTCTAAACTGGAAATAAGTAGGAGTTCATCAAAGGTGAAATACCTTTCTCAGTTTCTTTCTTTCAYCCTGAAGTTGAAAATACAAGTCCGTGCTCAGCTAACAATTACTTTCTATGTTCACAGCTGTGAACACTCATTCTGGAGAGAACCTGTCCTCCCACACCTTTATGATTTTCTTCTTCTTCAYGACCCTAATTGCTGACACACTTCAGAGCTTTATAATAGCCATAAAAGAAAATGCAGGAGGTCAGGTTACCAAGATCTGTTTATGCATGGATGAAGCACATAAAATTTAATACCTTTTCCAGCAAAAGGTTCCTGTTTATAACACTTTATTATATTTTAATTTCACTTCATGATAGTTAACCTGGTTGACCATCACACTATGATCAAATTTCGTGCTGATTCTTTTTTTTTATTATTTTTTATTAGTCTATCCTTCCCATTAAGAATGATCAAGTTTTTTGCACTAATAATTCTTTTTTGTATTATTATTCTGAAAGAGTTCATTATGTCTTTTTGGTTTGTTCTTTGTATTTTATTGAAGCAGTTATCAGCAAAGAAATGCTGGGAAATAGAAAGCTTCTTTTGCACAGCAACCTGTGTCATTTTATTGTTTAATATTATTGTAACAGTTTTAATGAACTTAACAGTTCTCTTGTTAACATTCTAAAATGTTACACAGGAAATCAGTGGTCAATCCAGTTAATATTTTAGGAGCTGAGTATCATTTTTTTTTYCTCAATTTCATGAAAATTTGCATGTGGGAGGGGATAAAATAAAGATATCTTAATGTTTCTGTTTTGCTTTATTATTACAGGTATACACATGCAAGGTCACACATGAGAGAGTCCAGAAAAATCAAACCCMTAACTTTTGTATTGGGCCCTACTATGAAGAAACAGACGCACTGGTAGATACCACTGTTGACTTTGGCGGTTCCTAGTTCTRTGCCATGCGGTGCATTACTTTGGTAATGTCACTTGTACATTTTGTGAGTATATCTGGTCTAAAACCTGGTGCACACAGCAGAATTACATTGTTCTTGAGCACAGCTGCTTACTTGGACCTGATGTTACAGGAGGTCATCTGAGGGCCAGGATGATTATCCAGTGTCTAAGGAGCTTATTTCTTGTCTGGAATATAAAGACAGTCTTCATTTTCATTGTACCTAGGGTTAGGTAAAATGTATTCATTCTCTATTCTCTTATAAAATAAAGATTCACTGACAACTACATCTGATGAGAACTTTGGGAAATCATCTAGCCTAATACCTAACCCAAGACAGGAACATTTTTGATAGATATTTGTTARTATTTTTCTTTTAAAGACCTGTAATGATAAAAGTGCCACAGCCTGCTTAGGTAGATCATTCTGGAGATTCACTACTACTATCATAAAGCAATTTATCMAAAATTCTGAAGTACATCTTTCCTCTTTGTAATTTAGGCCTGTTTTAGTTCTTTCCACCACAAACATGGATTAGAAGTTGTAATTTCTCCATTGTAGTTACCTTCAACAATCTATAATTTAGGAAGTCCCTCAAGCATGGAATTAATGGATATTGCAGAATGGATGCTTTCCAACAAAAATTGGCATTTTCCAATGTAAACCAAAAAAACAAAAAAAGGAAAGAAAAGCTTAGTCAGCTGCAAGTATATAATAGGTCACACAGTTCCATAGTGCTCCTAGCATACCTTTTCATATGTTGTAGCTAGAGCTTTTGAAATGGTTGAAAAAATATTGAGTAAGCCAGACTAAAAGAGAAACAGCATTTAGTCTTAAAAGCGTTGATTTATGTTATATCATATACTACATCAAATGCACCTTATCACCATGTTTCAATAAACTGAGAAGTATTACATTTATTTAAAAATAAAAACAAATCAAAATTATGAGAAAAAATTGGAGGAATAAATATGTCTATAGCATATCTAAGAGATCTRTTATAATCAGTATAGGTAGATTGAGCAGATGTAAGGAATCGATAGCTGCTAAATTTCAATTCTACTTCTGAACTGGAAATATAAATTTCTCTTCCTATTCCAGTAACTTTTTTTTCCTAATAATTTATTATTGTTATTGTTGTATCATAGCTACCTTTTATTTTTCAGTTTCTTTAAATGTACATCACTGGTGAAAAGATCTGTGTACAAAACAYATTATTCTCAATAATTATATTAAGTGCATGTTTGTTTACTGATTGTGTGTCATTGTCATTGTGTGTGGCATATTTTCACAAATATACGTTATATATTGCTGATTAGAGAACTCCATTGGGATGCAAAATCCTGATTTGAAAACTCACACACTTTATTCAAAATGATTTGTTTGACTGACAGTTCAGGGACTGGCAATTATTGCAGACTATAGAAGCACTAATAAAATGAACTAGTGTAGTGGGGAGAAAAATAATAAGACGGAAAGTCTAGATTAAGACTTGCTCTACTTCTGTCCTTTCAAGTAATTTAAGTAATTTTGCATGTCTCTGAAATAGTTCATGACATGTGTTTACTCTGAATAATGCTGCCAGCAGCAGAAAGAGGAATCCTTACAATTGCACAGTCTCAGTTCATTTAAGCTTCATAAGAACTCACTGACATTCACCATATCCTCTTCCAAACAAGTCCAAGAGATCTTTAATTAAAAAGACTTCTCATATTTATGAGACTGAAAGTGCAGCATTACAGAAAGCTATAGGCAGAGTTCACCGTGGTCAGGGGAGAAGCTTTTGGGTTGTTCAAACTGAGAATGGGCACATCTGGAATGCTGGTTAAGGAATAATGATTGCAGGATGCAAAAAAAGCAGTGTTTAATTGTCTTCTACAGGATTATTAATATAGCATGATGAGAAAAAGGGGAAAAATATGTTTAGTTTAGACCATTGTTTATCTCTTTATAGCTGTAGGAGTAAGATTTGATCCAGACATGCCTTTTTACTCGGAACTTGAAAGAATTGACCTKGCAGACTCCTGATAATCTGTATTACTTGTGAAGAGAGGAGTTCAGATAAAATACAAACTGACTTCACATTTGAGCAAAATGATTCTGTCTCTTCTATTCCAGAAGCAGTGCATCTGTACTGAATTTCTGTAGCTGCRTGAAAGGCACCCGTCATGGAGCAAGTGGGGAGCCCCTCCAGGTGCTGAGCACGGGCGCCAGCTGCATCTGCCCCGCTGCACGGACTGCAGGCCAAAAGSTGCTGGGGGCTGAGCACAGGCTGCTTCTTTCTGATGTTTGTGTGAATGTGCATGAAGAAAATAGCCACAGTGGGGCTTCGAAGAGTGCACACAAGCCGGAATGAGCTGCAGATTCGTGCAGTAAACAAAATGCAGCTATTTCCTCACATTAAGGGCTCACGCTATATGTATTGTCGTCAATGTGTGGCCCAAGCAGAATATCATGGTTGTTGCCTATTTCCGTCCAAACACTTGTTGTGTAAATAAAGAAGGAATTAATACGAGGGCATAGGGTACTATCTGTTTTCTCATTTCTGTGCTAGAGACGACGACTGCTCTAAGACGGCTGACTTGATAGGTACAGTGGAGACAGCAGAGTAAAGTCTGTGTTCCTCCTTTTATTCCCCAAAATCAAAGCCTACATTGTTTCTGGCTTAGCAAAGCTGTTGTTTTCGGCGGAGCATACTGACTTTCCACCGTGCTATGTGTGGCATCTTTTTCTTTGGCATAACTGTAAATGAAAGTGCATCAGCTCAGGGAGATCTGAGAAGAACAACTGGTATCCAAACCTGTAAGTTCTACTGAGTCGCTGGAAGCCTCTCTGGAGATTAGTTTCGCTGCAGTGAAACTAGGTCTGTTCCAAAAGCAGGAATAAAAGGAATAGGAACTATCCAAATAACATTATTCATAATGTAATTTTTGTAACTTGTTCTTGTCTTGGTGTCCACTGTGATGCCTGCACACTGCACTGAATTGGAGGAAAAAAGTTTGAGTCTAAAAAGGCATGGGCTGCCTTGATGGAAAATTCTGCAGTTTGTTTCCACTTTCATAGTTTCCTAGTTAATAAACAGTTCCTCTTGAGAATGAAATCATACATACAGATTAAGAGAATACTATTTTTGTTGAGCTTTGTAAAATATTATATATTGATTTTTTTTGCAAAATTATACTTGCAGCTGGAGGTGAGCAAGATGTTGTCTCRTTAAGTCTATTTTTGATTCTGATAAAAGTGTCTTTTAATCCACCCATGTGCTGTAAGTATTTTATGACAGATAAAAATACTGTAAAAATCATTAATTGTTGCACTTGAAGAGCTACCAGCTAACTCTAACAGAATAATTATTTTAATTTCAAGGAGCATACATAATGAGATTCTTGGGTTATATAAATTCTCACTGTGTTTTTTCATACGTTGTTTGTGGGCTTTTCTAGGATGATGGTTTTAGGATAACTTTTTCTTTTTTTTCCCCTCCAAAGTTGTTTTAAAGACTAATTCTATTCAGATTTTCTAATGCATACACTTTAAAATTGCCAACCTATACAGCAATTACTACTACTGGAAATCATCTAAATGCTGAGTTTAGAAAGATACTGTATAATATAGGAAGACAAGGTACAATAATGGCCATGGTAGAATAGCATTACAGAGTGAACGAGGCTCAGGTTGTGACAGTTTCACTATGTTCAGCGCTATAGCAGGAAGGAAATTCATTTCTAGCAAACAAATAATTTTTTGAATATTTATAAGCAAAACTCCCTTAGGGCCAAGCAGAATGATCATGGCGAGGAGGGGAGCGAAAGATGACTAAAGAGCTGAAGAGAAAAAGATAAAAGGATTATACAAATACAAGAAAAACAATCCAGTTTCTCTCACACAAGTATTCACAGGTGGTAGAGGTTGTCTTTTCTGTCCTGGGTGAATAGGTGAGTATCTGACACTATCTATGCACAGTAACTCCTACATAGAATTGACAAACATTTTGTTCCCCTTATTCCATCAGTATAACAATACTAGATCAGAATAAACATCAGTGACTTGGAGAAGCAGCACATCATTATAAGTGACCGCAGAATGATGGGAGAGGAAGGCTAAGTGTAGCGTGTATTGCAGGGCAGAAGGGCTCTCTAGGGTGCCCTGTAGTCCTGCTTCTGAGATGTGTCTTATGACTGTGTCTTGATGACATGGAAACTGTGGGCTGGTTTCTGCCAGATGCCCCAGTTCTCTTTGGAAGAATACCAAGGCACCTGAACAGGAAAGAAAATGAGGTGGAGTCCAGCTGGTACAACTCGGAGACAAAGACCAGCACTTGGAGCAGAGAAACTTGCTCCACAGACAGGATGTAGCTAGGGTACGAACTTCACAGAATCACAGAATAGTTGAGGTTGGAAGGGACCTCTGGAGATCATCTAGTCCAACCTCCCTGCTCAGCAGGGTCACCTACAGCATAGTAGACAGGATCGCATCCAGGAAGGTTTTGAATATCTCCAGAGAAGGAGACTCCACAAACTCTCTGGGCAACCTGTGCCAGTGCTCCGTCACTCTCACAGGGAAGAAATTCCCCCKCACGGTCAGGTGGAACTTCCTGTGCTTCAATTTCTGCCCATTGCCTCTTGTCCTGTCATATGGGACAACTGAAAAGAGTTTGTCCCCATCCCCTTGACACCCTCCCTTCAGGYACTTATACACATTGATAAGATCCCCCTTCAGGCTTCTCTTCCCCAGGCTAAAGAGGCCCAGCTCTCGCAGTCGTTCCTCATAGGGCAGGTGCTCCAGCCCTTGTAGCCCTATGCTGGACTCTCTCCAGCAGTTCCATGTCCCTCTTGTCCTGGGGAGCCCAGAACTGGACACAGGACTCGAGATGAGGCCTCCCCAGGGCTGAGTAGAGGGGCAGGATCACCTCCCTYSACCTSCTGGCAACACTCTTCCCAATGCACCCCAGGGGACCATTGGCCTTCTTGGCCACAAGGGCACATTGCTGGCTCATGGTCAACTTGTCATCCACCAGCACTCCCAGCTGTTTCTCTGCAGAGCTGCTCTCCAGGAGGTCAGCCCCCACCTTGGACTGGTGCCTAGGGTTATTTCTGCCTAGGTGCAGGACTCTGCACTTGCCCTTGTTGAATGTCATGAGGTTCCTCTCTGCCCAGCTCTCCAACCTGTCCAGGTCTCTCTGAATGGCAGCACAGCCCTCAGGTGTGTCAACCACTCCTCCCAGCTTGGTACCATCCACAAACTTTCTGAGGAGGCACTCTGTCCCTTCAACCAGGTTGCTGATGAATAAGCTGAACAACACTAGACCCAGTACTGAACCCTGGGGGACACCACTAGTTACAGGTCTCCAAATTGGGGTCCAAAACTGTGAGGAGCATTGCAGAGTGTGTGGCTATCGTCTTGTCTGATTTTATCTGTCTGGATCCAGTTAGGTGTGTTTAAATTACATCCACATAAGCCCACAGGGTCTCTCAGACCTAACACCACCACCCTCATTTCAGGACTAAGAAGGAGACACAACTAGAAAGGCTCTTTGGCAGTCTGTTGCTTGGTAGATAGAAGAAATCTGTAAGATACATCAGAACTCTCAGCTTTTGGCACCTTAGCTGCCTGGGTCTGAGCTGCATATAACCTCTTTTGATGCCCACTGGAGCAAGATTCACTTTTCAGATGCATGTCCTGAATTGTTCAGCTGTAGGTGTCCACTTCCTTSGTGTTCTCTGGGATCAGGACTTTGCATTCTCTGCTACTCAGTGGGTAACACTGGTAACCTTTTTCATGTTAAGGCTGAGGGGAGCTGTTGTGAATCCTAGGGTGTCCTATCTCTAGCTCTCACAACTTTCTTGCGGGCAGATGAAGATCCTCCTTGTGTTAAATGAAATGCATTAAATCATAGAACATGCCACCGAGATTTGATGGCAAAAATCATTTCTAAAGATGGGTGAAAAACTACTTTGAAAGATTAATGTGCCCAGTATCTTATCTGTATACAAGGTTAAAAATGAAAGCTGCTCCTTTTCCTCATCTCATTGTTTCGTGTACTATATGCTTATTTTATGTAGTGTTGCTTGTATTTCCACTCCACAAATTTTCATGTCAAGTGTAAGCTTGTTGATTCTTTCTAGAACAAATACTTTAATCATGTTTAAAAAGCCTTAGAACTTGGAGTGGCTTGGACTTATGAAATCAAAGTGTATTGATATGCATGATATTTACAATGGTAACAATTAATTTAGTTTATTTTTCAGTTTATGTATTATAAAATGGGCTTCTTTCCACTAGGGATAGTAAAAGAAGTTTTTTTATTACAATTTGTCTCTGCTTCTCTTTCAGTGGAAATGGCTTATTATAAATGAACACATATATATAGGCTCTTCCATATGCACTCTTTGTTCATATGTTACTAACCACAGTTAATACATTACTTTYATATTTTCTAGCAAGTTTATCTAGAAACCTCACAAATTAATTGTTGAAGTAAATTCTGTCTTTCCTTAAATTGTTCTCCRAGTATTAATCTTAAACTCTCTTTTTGATTAAACATACCATGCCTTTTCCATTTAAGCTCTGCATAAAGAGATTTTTGTTATAGTAAATGAGTGCTGAAGTGCACAGGAGCTTTTAGAATCTCCATCACAGGGGATCTTTAAGAACAGGTTCAGCAAACATCTGTCATATACTGATTCTACCGTGAGCTAGGAGGATAATTATATGACCTCTTGAAGTTACTTCTAGGCAATGAGTCTATTTTCATGTGTGGTTGGGGCTGCTCTATGTATGAACTTCCATATTTGTGTCAAAACTGCAGACACTGCATAARTATATCATATGAACTAATACTTAATAAGAAGAAAATGTGTGGAAGGAGAAATTATGTAAAAGGAAAAAAATGAAAATATTCTAAATCTCTCTTTCTCTGTAGAAAGAAACACTGCAATTCTACCTTACAGGACTCATTCTATGAGGTTGGTGAATTTTATAGTTCTTCAGCATCTGGTGGGGTCATATTTGCCCCATCTCTGTGATATCTGAGGAGGTAACAAATCTTTAACAATAACTTCCCCCCCGCCATTCATTGCTGTGTGTTAAACATGGCACTCTAAGGTGTAATTCCTCCTTTTAAAATAACACATTTCCAAGATAATTTTTGCTCTAAGTATTCATAAATATTTTGCAGAAAATATTTATAACTTTAATAATAAGGATTTCTTTCATATAGTTGTGGGATGTGCCTGTGACCTAGTGGTAAACAACTGCAACCCATCAGTCAGACAGCTGGCACGGAGGTATTTTTTTCTTGGTACATAGCTGAAGTAAGGGCCTTATGAAAAGAGGTTATTAATATTATAGTAATACTTCTTTTGTGTGTGAATCTTAACACATGACACTCAAGGGAGTGTCTGCAGTTTGTATACAGAGAAGCCAATGCTCAGAGGGAAGCATCTTGTTCAAAGTCACCAAGGAAACTTGCAGCAGAATTGGGAATAGAACCAAACTCCCCAGGGCCTCGCTGTAGTATCCCATTAATTTGGCTGTGCTCCTTCTCTTAACCACAATTATAAATAATATCATATTGTCTAAAATTCTTTCTAGTTTCTTTTTCTTTTTAACATAGATTTTTTTGTTTTCATTTTGGACAAGCTGTTCCTGCTTTCCTCAGTTTCTGCAATGTAAAGTAGACAAGAAAAACAAATCTTAGCTTGTGTCTGATTTTGTTTTTCAACACATACAGTTGCAATTTGTAGCAACAAGTAAAAGGAGAACAAAAGTAGTGGACATTATATTAATACATATACATCACTGATAATTTAGAATATCTTGAATTATAATTGCTACTATATCTTCCTGTTTGCCACATACATTTATAATTACCCTATGTCCATAAAGTCTATAGTTGCCTGTGAATAAAATTGGCTGATGACTGGCTTTTTAATTTCATATTACTTTATTATGCTTTAAATTGTTCTTCTATAAGCTCATATAGGCAGAAAATGAATCAGCTAGACAGAATTTTACTAGAAATTGAAACACTTAGAAYGCCCAAATTATAATCCAGTACTATAGCTGGTTTCTCTTTTGAATATTCCACGTACAAATGATATATTAACCAAAAAAAGGACAAAAACGCCTCCTGACTATATTATCTACTTCGGTACCACTGATTATCTTTGACAAAAAGATATAAATTCAAGCTACTAATATCCTCTTGTAAACAGTATTTTGGATTGGACATTTATTATTATCTGATGTGAGATGGCAAATGATCATTTTAGCTTAAACACACAATTTGTGTAAAAGAAGATTTTTACAGTCTGATGAATGCTTCTTTATTTTAGTTTTATGAAGAAATGTATAGATGTGTGTTTCATTTCTTCTTTTGGATTCCATTTATTTTCTTGGCCARAGATTTATATAAAGTCAAAGATTTCCGTTGATTTTATCCTAGACAATGGGAGGAATTGTCAGTAAAATGTACAGCAATGTTCATCCTTCAAAACTTTCTATAGTTTTTCTTGTGGTGTTTTGTCAGCATCTCTATATTTTTTTCATGGATTAATCCCTATAGTATATTATGGGCTTATGGAATTTCAGTTCTATTCTACCAACTGAAAGTTAATTAAAATTAAGTATAAAGCAGCCACTTGTATTTTTGAAATTATATTAGATTAAAAGGCTATGTTTATCCTATATACTCAGAAGTGTACATTCCCCCACCCGTCTTGAGTGGGGAAGATTGCTTATGTCCCATCTATTCTTCTAATATTGTATGTGATTCATTCTTGTTTGGGTTTTTTTGTTTTGTTTTATTTTGTTTTATTTTTTCCCCTCAGTAATTAATTTCTCTTTGTTCATATAAGTACCTCTGGATTCCAAATAAATAAATTTAAAATATGCATTTTAAATCATATAAATGCACAGACCTATATACATTTCTCTTATATATACAGAATATAACATGAATATAGACATGTTGATGTCTTCCTGTATTATGCTCATATCCACAATATTTAAAATCTTGTCAGTGGTTCTGATGTTTCTTTCTTTCAGTCTTGCTTGTGTTCTATAATATTAATACCTGTAATAAGAAATATTCTGCTACTACATCTGACTTATCAACTCACAYAAAATGTGAGTTATTTTGTTTTATCTGGATACTGTTATGCCAGTTTCATTAYGTCTGACCAGCACAGCACAGCCTCAGGGAAACTTCTAAAAGCTTCTAACTGGCAGGCTTGTATTAAAAGTTGTCACAAGTCTGAAAAGGAGTCTAATTTCTCAAGCATCTTGAAGGCCACTGAAAAGCCACTACTAGTTAAAGGAAACGCTACAAAAATAAACATTGTGGAAGTCTGTCTAGGTTGTTTCTAGGATTTCTTTTGTCACTACAGACATCTAATTTCTGGGTTTTCAAATATTTCAAAGCTTATCATCTACTCTGTTGATGCAGGGGGTTTGGTGTGTTCTCAGCAATTCTGGAAAGACTGATGTTGTACTGGTGTGTGGAATGTAAAGGATGTGCAGATACCTGGAATGTAAGGACAACAACTGGCTTGTAAGGATGTCTGGTGTGTAGCTATACAATAATAGAAATTAAATTTAAAAAATAAAACAAGAGGTAAGAAAAATAATAACTCTGATGCACAAGAGATGTCAGAGACGGTAATGAAGGCTGGACCTCTCAGATGTCCAATGGATGGGCCACTGAAGGCATCACACATGTGTAGCCTTGGCAGAGCTCAGCCAGAGCTTTGTGTCTGATAAGAAGGAGGAACCACAATTATCATGGATCTCATGGGAAAGTGCCCACTTTTAGTATGAGATGATATTTAAGAGGAATTGTGGCATTATGCAAAATATATCATGTGATATTTAGGGAAAGAACCAAAGGTAAATAAAGGGAGGGATTAAATGGCTCAGTGAGGAGTACGCATGGGAGAATGAAGAGAAGCGGGTGGTAAAAAGGGCCAGTTTTGAGTAAGCAAGCTGCTGGCCAGCATGCTTGTCTGGCCAAACCCTGCACCTGGTCACTGCAGTCTGTCCTGGCTGCTCATCAAATCTGGTCTTAACTACTTTTTGTGTGACCTTACTCTGTATTCTGTAAGTAAGTGATTCATAAGCAAACTTTATGCAGAACAAGCTGGCAAATAGCTGGCAGGAGAAGACCTGCACCTGGAAAAACCCGAGGGCTGAGCCAGTGCCTGGGTAAAAGGCCCAGGATCTGCACGCAGGTGATTTCAAAGAGGGGCTTAAGGGCATTTTCAAGGGATGTGCATATGCCYGTGAATCAAGAGAATGTGTGTGTGTGCTGGTAACCTTCAATCCTGATGCGCCGCGAGGAGGAGCAGGATCAGGGCGTTGGCATTTCCCTGCTGCGAGTGCTGGTGGTGATTGTGGGGCGCTGATGCAGGCAGCTGCCTCCGTGCTGGGCTGGCCGCTGGTGTGTGTGTGTATTTGTGAAACGGGCTGGCTCACACACGGCAACAGCAGCACACTGGATGAGGAGGGAAATCCCTCTGGCCCTCAGTTTGGCTTCTGTCAACAGTTGTCATAAACAGACTTACATGATTGGCTTTAACATCTCATGTTTGAAATACAGCCTTCATCCTACAAGGTGACAAAATRTGTACTTCATATTAATTTTGTCAGAAAAAAATTTATTTAGTTCAGCTGCAAAATTCTGAGCAAACACCTGCTTACTGTAATCTAGGGTATTTCCAGGGAGGCACTTACAAAGATATATAAGTACAACATCTTGTCAGTCAGAACTCTAAATGGGATAATTCTGTCTGTTGGAGGGGAAAAAATAGCATTATGCACTCAGGGGTCCTTAATTTGTTTATACTTATTTTGCCTAGTGTAATCATTTGTAAATGTWTGAAAGCTAGAAATGGCATAGCGGGAGAAGATAGGATAGTGCAGGTGGTATGCTTAGGGAAAATCAGTTGAAACTTAACAAAGACATGGGCAGGACGACTAGGGAGATGTCTTGCCAATGAGGTCAGTGTGAGCTGCAAAACATTCACCAGATGAAAGTGAAGGAAGCACTCCTGCTTGAATAACTTAAAACTGAGATGGACAGATCCCTTGAAAAATAGATGAAATGGGACTGATAGGTCATTTGAATTTTCAGGTATATTTGAAACCCTGTGCTTTTGAGAAGCTGTGTGACAGGAGTGAGACTCTTTTGTTGCCCATGAACTTTAGTAAGGACAGGAAAGGAATTCTTGAGGTTTCAGAATATGTGGACTGCTGTGACTACAACAGAACAGTATAATAGATAYGTGTCTAAAAGCCTTTATGATTCTGTAGGTGGTAGTTAAGAGGTTAATGAGTTACATCAAATTGATAGAAAAAAAATAGTAGTTTACTGAAAATGCATATCAGGATACTTTGCCCTAAAGCAACAGGTGAATGAATAAAGACACATTAGAGTTGTTCCTATTTCATGATTAGCACTTCGGTTATATTATTACTGCGATTAACATGAACTCTTACTCAGAATCTTCAGCTTCTAGCCCTACATACAAAAAAAACATTGCTGTGGGGCTTAGCAGTGCTTTTAGTCTTGGCTAATAATTTGGAGCTAGGTGAGAACTAGGCTGCAGCTGGCAACTACTGCCTTGCAATGAGAAAAGATGCTAAATCAATAGCATGTAATAGTTCTCAGCCCTCTCACAATTTCTCTCCTGGCCAAATGAGACAAATTGTTTCTCCATTCACTAGGGTAGGCACCCGGAATGGTCTGAGTAAACATGGAAAAACTTCACGAGCCATTCTGCACCAGAGTTGAATCTCCATAGACTTTGCAGATCTTGCCTTTTCTTCAGCAGGGTCAAACTGGATACTTCTTTAGATTAAGCCTGTGAAAAAAACCTCCTGCTCTAAGGATTTTACAATTTAACATGTCCAAAGTCAGAAAGATTAAGACATCTGACACCGAATCACAGAATCACAGTATGGTTGATGTTGGAAGGAAACTCTGGAGATCATCTAGTCCAACACTAGATTCAAAGAATCAAGTATTCAAAGTATTCAAAGAAGAGTCACCAAGTGCAGGTTGCTCAGGACTGTGTCTCACTGGGTTTTGAATATCTCTGAGTATGGAGATTCCACAACATCTCTGGGCAACCTGTTTCCATGATCAATTACCCTCACAGTAAAAAGATTTTTTTTCTTACGTTTAAATAGAATTTCCCATATTTCAGTTAGTGCCCATTGCCCCTTGTCTTGTCAATGGGCACCACTGATCATGATTGTTAATTTA
The DNA here is from genome assembly GCF_003343005.1 of Rhea americana. NCBI lineage: Eukaryota > Metazoa > Chordata > Aves > Rheiformes > Rheidae > Rhea > Rhea americana. The sequence goes on along the minus strand of NW_028185694.1, from coordinate 1,056,930 downwards.
AATATTTCTTCTGCTTATTTATTGACAATGCAAAAGAATAAATAAGAAGGACTCTCAGAGCCTCCAATATACCATGGTAGGTGAAACAGTTGCTTTCTAAATAGCCCAACTTATTTCTGTCATATCCCTTTTACTCTATTCCATATTACAAAGTGAGCTCACTGAAACATGGTCATCATATACCTAAGTATAGTTGTAGCTTGCAGCTAAATGATAACTTTTTTTTCCATATAAATAGCACTTAATTGTTATTATTTATATCTAATAACTTAAATATGAAATTGGTGGGRTTATTTCTGGGAGTAAGTGTTTAAGTATATATAATATCAGGTGTTTTAGCTTATCAAAACCCTAAATTTTTAAAGCTCTGAAAGCATTCAACATAGGCCTTCTCATCTGTGTACCAAATCTCTGTTCACACGTACAATTTACTAAGCAAGTCAGCTGCTTCCTACCACAGATATGCAGAATTTTCTACGGATACATTTTCTTCACTTTTCTTTCTAGATCTTTCCACACTGTTTCTGGTATTTGCATAATATATGTAATTTTATCTTATCCATGTGTCCATCATATAAATAACATTTTTCCCTAGTGTAATTCCATTTTTAACTCCACTTTTCCTGGTTTATGAACCATCTGATTTTTACAGATCCCTAACTATGCTTGCTTGGCCAAGATTGCATAGGAGGATATCTTCAGTTTCTGACAACATGAAAACAGCTCTTTTTTATCCATTCTTGTATCTAGAAGATCTTTCCACAAAATTCCAGGGTTTCATATAACACTATAAAACGCTGATGTCGCTGTTACATAAAGTGCTTTCTTGTACAGCATCAAAATTCACTATTTTTAGTTAGAACTCACACCATAAGCATCAGATGCGCAGTATTTTTGATCATTATGCAAAAGAAAATGCAACGTGCAAACTGAACTTTTAATTCTCTTACTAGTAAGGCCATTATTAAAGTTTGGCACTTCCCTTTTGAAAATAAAGCCTTCCTGTTTCCATGCCACCACCTGTGGTCCAGAACGTGCACTGCCTTAGCGATCAAGGAACTCTGACAGCATCCCAGCAAAGACGGCCAGCTGTCAAGTCATTGCAAAGATTGAAGAAAGTATTTCGGAGATAACACTGATCTGGGGGGAGTGTTGGAGGTTATGCATAATAGGGGAAAAGAAAGCTATGATGCATGTCTTTTATCAGCTAGCATGCGAGGGAATCATAAAACTGAAACGTCTCGTGTTTAAAAAGACTTATAACCCTCATTGTCAGAAGTTAGAGGCAAAGGCACCAACTTTTATTAGTCTGTACTTTAATATAACCATTATTCTCTGTAGTTTAACTCACATATTACTAAATGCAGAGCTTATAATGTTATACAGTACTGATTTGCAGAAATTGCTTTTCTGTCACTGAAATGTATTTTCATTAGGTATGTGAAAGGTAGGAACAGTTTGCCTTTAATCTATAGAGGTATTATCTTTACACAGTGAAATGACATTGGGAGGGGGAGTTATTTTAATTTTCAGGAAAATAAATCACTAATTCTACCCTCTGCGTAAAACTCCAGCCCCATGGAAGTCAATAAGRATCTTGTCATTGAATTGAATTGGCATATGATTTCATCTTCATTTTTAACTTTCTCTTTCCTCAGGTAGCAGCTCCTCAGTGAGAATTTTACCTGACTAATAACCGAATTAAAAGTCACAAAAGATTTGTAGRTAGAGGGGGGTAATATGCTGATATAAAGTAAGTGATAAATATAAAATTATAAATATAAATAAATTTAAAAATACAAATAGCATAGCAAGATTGCTCTGGTTAATTAAAAATAGAAAAATATGGTTGAGCAGAAAATCAGTAAATGTAATTCTGATTTGCCTGGAATAGAGTTTCAAGATTTTGCCAGTATTTGCAAGGAGATATATAGAGTTAGCTTATTCTTAGAGATGATTAAGAAGATGAAGGTAAAGTAAAGGTAATTATGATTGGATAATGTGTTCTATAAGAGCCGTAAAATGAGGGTTCTGAACTTTATAGCTATGAAAAATGTTACTTTTAGAAAATAAGGTTGTAGTAGCTTCCATCTTTTGACAAAATATTGAACTGATTCTTTATATTCCGCTTACCTAAAATATTCCTTGAAATTCAGCTGAGGAGGATATTATGTTCTAAAATGGTTCACATAGCTTCTATGCACTGTTAAGCAGCTACTTCACATAAGTCAGAAAGATAATGTATTTTGGTGGTATATGAAGCCATTTTTGTGTTATCTTTAAAATAGAAGGCATGCAGCTTTMAGTGAGGTTTATTTAGATGACATTCTGATGTATTTTTGTTTGGTTCTTACAGCAAAAATCATGGGTGAATTTTCAGAGCCAAAAAAAAATCCTGTTTTCTTTTTAAAAATGTAAAGTTACTCTCATTAGACATATCTTTAATATAGAAAATACTCTGAAAAAGGTCTTACATACATAAATCATAAAATGTGCATAAGCACTTCATTAAGTAGCAGTTAATAACATAATTATAGYCCATTACAACCCATAATGCTCAACATCATCAATTTGATATCCACAGCATAGCACATAGTACRGAAGAAAATTATAAAGTGCCTCTTCAAATCCCAGTACTCTCTGAACATGATTAATATAGCAGAACAATTGCAAATGCATTTATTTTAGGAGAGCATAGCATTACTTGCTGCAGGAGAGCTGACATTTGCACCTTATGTTAAATACGTAATACACAGTGCATTATACCTATTTTTGTGATAGAAGGAAGGTGTTTGTATGTCACAGGTTTTAGACCTGCAAACTGTTGCACTCATAATGTAAATAAGCAGAAACATTAAATATGGATTCAAAAATCATGCTACAACAGGGCTATAAGTATCTAACTTGATTTTCTGATTGAGGTTGCTCCTTTTGACTTCAATTTATATCAAATGGGTGCCTCTGCCCTGTTTTTTCATGGAGTCAGAATAAAATGAAAAGACAGCAGATACTGCTTTGATTCCCAAATAGCAACTAGCAGATGTGCCAAAGGAAGTTGGTGCTGTCCCTAAAAAGGCTGAATATTGAGCTCTACATGTCCTGTGCACCCTGCAGATTGGCAGTGAGTTCTTACAGCACGGCTAGACATAAAGCACGCAGATTGTCRGAGCCGTCTGGCAGCAGCTTCAGAGGCTTCTGTGGTACTCAAGATCCACGCTGAAGGCAAGGCACAATTCACTACACCTGGCTTTGTTTCCCTGTTTTTGTTTCTGGAGAGCTGAAGTACATCAGTATTTCTGCTAAGTTTTAGTTATTTTTGTAATCAGCATTGTCTTTCTTTTTAGTAGCTGAACAAAAAACTACATTATATATGTGTGTGTGTGTGTGTGCATGCATATACATAGTCACACACACACATACATACACACACACATACATATACATTTCACCTCAGTGTAATTCATTCAGAAGAGGTAATATATAGGTTAGATAATGCAAATCKGATGGAGAAAATCTACATTTAAGAATTTGATTTTAAAAAGCTTTYGGGAGTCTTGCTGAATCGTATGTTTGTTGTCAAATGGTACGGCACCTCATCCTCAACCCTGGCAGAGGCAGGTCCTTTAATTATGTTTCATCTTCCCACTGGCTTTTGAAGGGTTGAATGGGAAGAATGTCCTGACCTATTTTCCTCCACTTTCAGGAAGAAGCCAGTCCTACATACTGTTAGCTCAACTTTTCTGTGGGGAATATATTACATCCCTAGGAAGTCATGGAGAGGTGATAATTCTTTGGAATCCTCCCACTGAACATTTGRGGTTTACTTTGTTTCACTTCAGGAAAGAACATTCTTTTTCACCCTCTTTATTTTACTTGAAATGTCTGAGCTCACAGTTCTGTGAATTTCTGAGTAACCTCCATCTCTTACCCTTCAATTTAATTCTTCCTAATTCTGGAMCATCCTCTGCTTTTCCTGTACAAGAGTTTATTTGGCTCTATGGCAGGGAGTGGATTCAGCAGGAAAAAAGCCCCCCGAAGCACTGACTGGCTCAGTTTCCAGTCTGATGCATCAAATAACCTTACAAATAGCTGTGCTTGCATCGTGCGTGGCATGACATGGAGAAAAATGAGAGTACGTGATTGTGCTGGTRTAAGTCTGCTGCTGAACATGAAGCTGCAGACTGTAGGATGTCATTCATAAATCTTTCCCTGATTTCTTTCAGGACTTTTGGACTGTATTGTCTCTTATTAACTGTCTTGTGGGAGTATATCAAGGTCGCTAGCACACAGTATAACAAGCGTATTATATAGCGTATGTATAGCAAGAAACAGTTCCAATCCCCCAAAGCTGACAAACTTATTAGAAAGAAAGAGGGTGGAAACTAAGGTACAGAGAACTAGAAAACAACTTCCCAAGGTCATATTAAAAGTCTATGACAAGGAAAATAATTACCATTGTCAAGACAGTGGCTGACCTACTGCTCCGTCAAATTCAGATGGGAATACTTCCAGCTACACGGGTTAGGAATCTCTACTAGCAGTTGCTGTTATTATTTTCTGGTCRTAGCATGTGAAGATCATTCAAATTTTAAATGTCAGCCAACATATAAAGATTTTTCATATAACAGGTTTTCTAAGCTATTCAATTATTGTAGTGAAAGATATCATGTTTAAAGGGGATGAAGTGGATACTTGTKAAATGTTACATCAGAGTAGCCAGGTAAATACTGTTAATGCAGCATCTTCGTTACAGTCGCCTAAGCAAATTAGCTACAATCACACAGAAAACAGATTTTCTTTAGTGTTTTCTTTAGTGTTATACTGAGCATTACATCCAGCAGCAGAAAGGCACACACAGTCTCTATTAGTTATCATGAATCTCTTTAATAGTGACTCTAAAGAAGTGGAAGTCAGATTGAAAACCAAATGACTGAAGGCCAATGAAGTGGAATAGGATTTGGAAAACATGCACTTCTCTATTTTGCAAAATATATCCATCTTCTTAAGCTCATGTTTTTCTCCATTGATACAAAAATAGCATTTCAAGAGACTTGTCCTTGTAATAAAGTTTTGAAAACAATACATGCATTTTTTTTTCTTTCAAAAGACAATAAAGCAAAACAGAGCACAGAATAAAATGCTATTCCAGAGTATAGTATCACGGCATGAGAATTCTACACAGAATAAATATAGATTTCAGAGGAAGTATGACACAGAGTGAGAATTACTACATGCCATGTATAAGAATAAAACAGCCATAGAGACACTTTCAGAAACATCTCATCTCACAAAAGCTTTCTTGTTGTTATTGACTTTTAAATTTTGAAGCCTTTTTCAAGGTTTATGAGCAACAAGAAACTTGCCAGTGGAAATTGGTATGAGACTGGTTACAATGCATCTTGCAATCAAAATATATTCCAATATAATATTTGAACTAACGTTATACTCCTGCTAGATACTTCCCCCCCCCCCAAAAAAAAAAATTGAACTGGTAATGAACAAAAAGTTTCCACGGTTCCTAGTGTTCACAAAGAAGGCACTTTAGGCCAGGGTAGTAAGAAAGAAAAATTCAGTGTAAACGTGAAAGGTTAAAGTAAATGTCATGGAAATAGAAAATCGAAAGATTCTCTTCTGGCTATATCATTTTAACTCAAAAATTACTTATTCAGAAACATACTGGGAAATCTATTACTTTTAAGATGTAAAGGTCTTGTTAAAATTACTGTAAAATCTTCACAAGAATAGAAAAAGTCATTCACACATTTAAAGACTACAGTTCTTAAAAGATAATTATCACAACAAAATGTATTTACATCAAAGGATGTAAATTTCTCCTCCTTTTCCTATCTTATCTYCTAGAAGTGCAGAATCATCTAAGAATTAATAGTCTGTAATCTTTTTAATGAGCAGCTTCTTTTGGAACAAAATGACATGAGAGAATTGATACTTGTTTTCTTAAACTTATCTCCCGATGGGGTGGATCCACAAAGTAGTAGAAAAGCTGTAAACATTACAGAGTAGTTTCCCACTGCAAGAGAAATACTTAACTTCGAATCTGATAATATATTAAGCACATTTTTTTTTTTTTTTTTTTTGTTCATCAGTTTCAGTTCTTGAACAGAAGTCATCAGGCAGCATATAAGCAATTGGGAATCTTAGACAATGCTGACTTCCCAAGAATTAATTTTATCTACAGATACTAATGGTAGAAAACAAACTCTTTGCTGTGTCCAAAAGCAAATTGTTCTTCAAGCTCTCTGTGGGCACAATACCAGCAGTTTAGCAATTACCTTCCTAACAATATGCAGTTTTGAGAAAGCAAGGATGAAAGAACGTGTCCTCAATTGCAGTTGTGAGCCCAACAGCTGGCATCTGCCTACCTCGCTAAATAAAGATCTTAAAGTCATCCGCTTTGTCAACTGCAGGCAGATTCAAGTCTATGTCTCCTTTCCTGGAACATAAAGTATTTAATACAGTATCAGACAAGGGGTGACACAACTCAGACAGCAACTTCAACACAATTATAATTTTTTATGTTTGCCATATGTAGTTTGTTAGTAAATGGGATGCAATTTTGGGGATTCGATTGGAAGGTATACTCGACTTTTAGGTGTTTCTGCTTTTCTGCATGATTTTATTTCTCCATTTCTCAGTACTTCCTCTTTGCCTCACTGTGGCTGTGTAGCCACATCTGCACTAGTTTACTAAGCAGGGCTAAGTAAACATACAATTTTACATACAATTATCTGCAGTGCTGAATGGTTAGACTCAATCCAGGCAGTTTTGTGTGGAGCCAGGTGATACATTTTCAGACAGTGTCCCACAGTGACTTGGGGACAACGAGGAAACAGCCTGGCTGTGACTGCACTGCTCTGAGGTGAGCGTTCAGCTGTGTGCAGCCCACCSTGCCCTCCTGGCTGGCTGCAGGGCCGATGAGCCCTTGCCCATTGCGTGTCAAGAGAACGGGTCTACCAGCCCAGCCTTCAGGGTCAGCGATTTTGTGAGAACATAGCGACAGCACAAGAAGACAACTTTAATCTCAAGGTTTACAATGTAGAAATGCTCCTATTATTGAAGATTTAGCTGCTCAATTCCATTCTCAGATTTTGGGAAGAGGCACACTAGTAAGCCACATCCAAAGTACTCAAAGGATCCCTGGTCATGAATTTGCATGAAATGAATAGATGTTGTTGTGGTGCTGTAATAGCCAATGTCATCAGACCATTCTAGTTAAATCCTTTATCCATTTCCTTCAAAAGCATGGGTTCATATTTTCCCCTGAAAAAAAAAAAATCACAAACACAGACAATATTTTTCCTATATTTCCCTTCTGTTGTGCTGAGGTTTTATGAAGAACATGTAATAACATCTGGAGTCAGATGTACTCATGGGAATGAGAAGCTGATATTTCTGATGTTCAGAATAACATCAAAGTGACAGTTAAACAACTTATATTTGACCAGATCTGGTAGATGGTCATGTAGAGCAAGATAGCCTATGTTCAATTTTAACAGTTTAAAATTAATTCATCATCTACAAATTACTGGARTGCATAATTCATTCTTCCTTCTGATGCTGGTCAATGCAGAAATTGTGCATACTGGCTCTGATCCAGCAGTAGACCTATAGTCCTATAGCCTAGGAAATTATGTTGTAAAGTCTCATAAATGGTCAGAGTTTGGACTGTRTGTACTAATTGTCTAAGTTCCAGATATTTTAAGTGCTAAGAGAATCCTTAGATATTTATGCTGGTTTCTCACGAATCATAGTTCAATCAATCATATTTCATCATCCACCTCAATACTTAATCTTAAATTATGCTTGAATAAACATAGTTTCTGAGAAAGTAATCTATTGTAACTCGAAGAGGAGGGGAATCTATTATACCCATTTAGTCTATTCCAATAACAAAACATCTTTGTTACTAAATATTTTGCCTTCCCAATATTCTGCTTTGAATTGTCTGTTTTCGGTTTATAGGCATTAATTCTTGTCATAGCTATGTTCATTCGATTAAAGATGTATTCACTTAATATTTTAAATTTATGAAAACACTTCCACATCATAATTAAATTCCCCTTTAAACTCCTTTTTGCCATTCTAAATAAAGTCTGTCTTTTGGAAGGCTCTGTAAGATGCTTTCTCTAGTTCTTTCTTTCATCTCATTCTTGGACATCTAGTCATTTTTAGTATTCTTTAAGCATCATAGACACTAACACACATAGCATTCAAGAATCAGGATTACTATGCATTGAAGCAGTAAAATCACTTTCTTGCTGCTCTTTGGTACTCCGTGGTTGATAAATTGTATGACGACCTGAGTGCTTTCTCCAATCCGTACCTGAGAGCTCATTTGCATTTTTTCCACTCTGACTGTGGAATTATTTGAAAAGCTAAATTATATATTCTATCATTAATTTTCATCCAAAATTTAAAGGAGAAATGTTGAATAAAATGGAAAGTGAGGAAGATTTTACAAAATATTCATTGAAAATCATTTATACTTTTTGTTTTGACAGGTTTGATAAATCTGAACATTTTCCTGAAACCTAAGCCCCAAATGTACCATTCAGTTTTGCTGAAATGATAGAGTCACTTTAAACTTCATAAAACTTTGGGTCATTTCAAGATTCATCTGTATTTTCCCTTTGTGSCATTTTGTCTATTGCAAGTTGATGTCTAGGAAATGGATGTTTATATTCATCTCTACATCAAGCCCCTGAATCAGAGAATAATTTTTGTAATACATTCAAAATAGATGAGTTCAAAGTATTTCGATGAGAAAGAATCACTATCATCTCTACTGTTGTCATCACCATAAACATATACTCCATTAATTCTGGAATAGTTTGCAAAATTTTGGGGAAAGCTTCTCTTGGGTACACAGGTTAACATGTATTTCATATTGTACAATATACAGTATACAGTTTTATTATATTTCAATTACCATCAAAATGGTTAGTAAAGAAAATCTTGTTATTAAATCTTATTCTGCATATAATTCTTTCTACCTGCAATGGCATATAAATATTTCTAAGTGAAATGTTACACTACAGTTTAATATTGATATTTCTTGATGATACTAAGTTCAGGTACTTATTGACAGTTTACAACACTGTTTGTAATTATTCCCAAGATGTATTTTAACCTAAACACTTTTTCTTATAACATCAAAATGCTTCACATTCTGCTTACAGCACATACTGCCTTGTAATAAATAAAATACTCAAGGCCAGATCTGATTTTCTAACTAGGAAATCTATTTTCTATGTACATGTTCTCATCAACATTTAAGCATTTTATTAAAATCTCTTTCGTATATATATTAAAACTGTCTTCAATTGTTTGCATAACATGAGAAATTGTCAAAATTCTTAATTATCTTAATGATCTTTTATTTATTTATTTATTTTTCTTTTTCATGGCTTGTGGAGTTTAATCTTCCCTGACTTTTACTTTAGAAAGATACAAATAGATTTTTTTTTCCAGATGGCCAATTATTCAGTCCACTTCAATTTCAATGTCATCATGCAGATTTTTGACTCCTCCAGAATTTTCACTTGCTGTATTTCWGATATTTTTCATTCTTTTATTGAAACAATGTCTGAAAACTAACTGTCAGATCTTAATTTTCCTTACTTAATATCCTCCATGATATTAATATAGCAGGTTTTCTAAGTCTCCAACTAACAATTATATTACTGAGTTGCTTTGAAATGTTCTCCRATAAGTGTATGTTTCAGTGGCTGGTACTGAAATTTTACTGGCTCATAAAGTATTAGAGCTGCTTAATCACATTATCTTTGCACTGCCACTTGCTTGAAATGTGTCAAAAAGGCCAATATAACAGGAGCCAGGAGCCAGACTTCTTCTCGTGAAGGAGAAAATAACAAGCAAATTTGTGAATACATTTTTTCATGAAGGACTTTAATCACTTTTGTGACTGAAGCCTGTCTTCGAATTTGTCTTTGAAATTACATTGGACTTTGAACTAAAGACTGATGGAGACATTTTTACTTCACCTGATTTAATTTTATTCCTAATCAAGGTAAACTGCAATGAAATAGGTTCTTATTCATCTGTGTTAGCAATATTTGTTTAAATTATCACATCAAATTATGCTTGGTAGGCAGTAACTTTTCCATGAAAGCAAAATTTTCTTATTTTCCAAGGACACTGTATTGGTTTTTGGAAAAGATGGAGAGTGCTACATGACACTTAGGTGCAAGGAGGAGAAATGTTGTCCGTTGTGTCCTCTGAAGTCGTAAAGTCAACTAGGGAAACAATTCTGAGTGTTCAGAGGCAAAGCTGAGGATTTTTGTTTGAAGTCATATGCTTATGCTTATGAATTTGTCTGCTTCATTAGATACATGATATAGGTCAGAAACAGTCTTCAGAATGGGGACTGAATTCTCCACTCTTTTTTGAAACTATTGTGCTACAGTTGTTCTCTTTTTTGTCTTCAGTTCCCTTGATAACCATGAGGATAGACTATCTGTACATTCACATGAACCATGATGGTCGTGATAATGTAGAATATTAAACAATGAGATAGTTGTCTTCAGGAAATTCTCTGTATATATTTTGAAATTTCCTGAGGGCAGCATACAATTTAAATATCAGTTTCCATCTTTAAATTCTTCTGCTAGTGTAAGCTATACCTTGAGACTGACTATGCCAGTTCTTCCATGAAGTCACTGTGCCTTCTGTTGTTACTATAGCCTCTGGCCATCACAGGGTTTAATGATTGCTACTTCTGTGCTATTCTTTCCCAAGTCCTTGTAAAGGCTGGTTGTTTGGAACAGTTCTAGATCTGTGTTAGATGGCAAACTTTAACAGAGATAAGAACTGGAAAAAAATAGTAACACATATTTTCACTTCATTTTATATTATACCTACGTCATGCCTTCTGTGCTTCATTGCATTCTAGTCAGTAGTAAGTTGACCTGAGAACATGGCTGATAAGATGATGTTAAATCTTATCTTTTGCACTGCAAGATTAGTCCTTTTCTTCTGACTTTGATACATAAGACATGAGATGGATATTCTGAAACTTTTCTTTCCTTTTTGACTTCTCTATCCCACATACTGTCTATATCTTGTCCATTTTACTTTTATTACCTTTAATCAGTTTTTCTGCCAGGGTCATTCTGACAATGGATTTTTACCCACTGAGCTAGCTAARGTACCTCTTTAACAAATAAAGATTTGTCAGAGTAATAGAAATAAATGTTCTGAGTTTTAGAAATAAGTATAATATAGTGAATCATTTTGAGTTGAATTCTGAAGTCTGCTGTCAGTTTTTATCCACTTTTGGTTTAAGTAAATACTGAATAAGATAAAACAAGAACAATCTCTAAATAACCAGTTATTTAAAACAAAAAAATCAAATATTCAGAAATATTATGCCATTTGATGTATGTGTCCTGCTGGACCTTGTGCTTACCAACAGATAGGGACTGGTTAGAGATGTGAASGATGGGGGCAGCCTTGGCTGCAGTGACCACGAGATGGTGGAGTTCAGGATTCAGCAGGAAAGAAGTAAGGTAACAAGCAGGATTGCAACCCTGGACTTCAGAAGAGCGGACTTTGGGCTCTTCAAAGACCTTGTTGGTGGAATCTCTTGGGTTAAGGCCCTAGAAGGAAGGGGGGTCCAGGAGAGCTGGCTAGTATTCAAACATCACTTCCTCCAAGCTCAAGAGCGGTGCATCCCTATGAGTAAGAAGTGCAGCAAAACAGGCAGGAGACCTGCATGGGTGAGCAAGGAGCTCTTGGCCAAATTCAGACAGAAGAAGAAAGTACACAGACTGTAGAAGAGGGGACAGGCTACTTGGGAGAATTTTGGGAATGCAGCCAGAGTATATAGAGATGCGGTGAGGAAGGCTAAGGCCCAGCTGGAATTGAGTCTGGCAGGGGATGTCAAGRACAACAGGAAGGGCTTCTTCAAATACATCAGCAGCAAGAGGAGGACTAGGRAARATGTGGGCCCGCTCCTGAATRGGKYGGGGCCCCTGGTGACAAGGGATACGGAGAAGGCRGAATTACTGAATGMCTTCTTTGCTTCAGTCTTCACTGCTAAGGGCAGCCCCCAGGAATCCCAGAGCCTGGACGTGAGGGAGAAAGTCCAGAGAAGGGAAGACTTTCCTTTGGTGGAGGAGGAAAGGATTAGAGACCTTCTGGGYAGGCTAGACATCCACAAACCCATGGGCCTGGATGGGATGCGCCCACGGGGACTGAGGGAGCTAGTGGATGTTGTCGCCAAGCCGCTCTCCATCATTTTTGAAAGGTCCTGGAGAACTGGAGAGGTGCCTGAGGACTRGAAGAAAGCCAGTGTCASTCCAGTCTTCAAGAAGGGCAAGAATGAGGACCCAGGCAACTATAGGCCGGTCAGCCTCACCTCCATCCCTGGAAAGCGGATGGAACAGCTCCTTCTGGATGTCATCTCCAGGCATATGGAGGAAAAG
>NW_028185694.1:1010604-1043161 GCF_003343005.1 Rhea americana | reverse complement strand
ATAGTGTTGCCACATTCCTGCCAGCTGGTGAAACTGTTATCATCACTTTTAGATTACTGATGCCTGGGGTAGATCTAAAAGGATGCAGGCAGGCAGATAGTAGCTCACTCTCCTCTCCTGCCAAACTTGTCAGATGTGAGGCCAATGTACTCTGACCTAGAAACAAGTAAGTTTCTTAGCTTATTATGTTTGCATTAAATTTCTTCTCAGGAACATTTCCCAGTTTGGGTGCAGCTTCAGGGCATAGGGCTACAACTATGCTAGCAAATTTTACCACCAGGGCCAGGGGATGTTGTGACATATTCTTTATTTTGAAGAAAATTGGCTTTATCGCTTTGCCTCCAAAAAGGATTGCTGTGTCCAATTTCATAGTGGGAATGATTCGTTATGCCCATGAATTCCATAACTGTATTTTAGAACAGCGTGGAAGAGTGTGAATTGGCCCAAGCCAAAGCTGGGGACCTTTATACCAATTGAACATAGTATATACCTCTGTTCTGATGCCAAACTCACCGACCAGGTCCTGGCTGGTTTACTGGCTGGTATAGGTGTGTGCCTGTGGGTGAGTTACTGCAYGGAGCAGAATCCTAACCAAGAGTTAAATAGCTCCTTGATTGCTCTTCAGTTTTGCAAAGAATAAACAAATTACCATTCTCAGCTGCTAACTGCATCTTTAAGTGACTACATTGCCCTACAGTTCTAGTCCTGCATTCCCAAGGTCATAAAAGCAGTGTGTACTAGAACAAAGAAAATACATTTTCCAAAGCCGCACTTAGCAGCTTAGTCAATGAAACATCCTTTTTCCCATTAACCTAAGAGGGCCTGACTCAGAAACTCAGACCCATTTAATTAGTCTCAAGTTAGAAACTAAAAATCAATAGTTATTTTCAAAAGACAAATATCCTGTTTAAAATATGCCAAGACACTTTGCAGGCTAACTTTTCTCAAACAGGAAAAAGCAGTCAGACAAATGGCTGTCCAATTTCATGGAGTACCATTCTTTTTCTAGCAATTATGAGATATTTCAGACAAAGAATTTGATTATCTACATGTTCTTAGGTGATTTAGCACTTCTCAAGGGAAAAACAAACCACCGACAACAGYGTGGCCTCTGAAAATCAAGTAAAACAAAATTGTTTCTGCTTGGCTACTTGACTGGACTAACAAGAAATAGTCATGACTAAAAGAGGAATCATAGAAATAAAGCAAATGCATACCGACAGTGAAAAATAAATACTTATTAAGAATTAGTAATAATATTTTTTTCTCTTTTTTCAGTACAAATCCAGCTGATGTTCATTATCATACACAATCATATTATATTTTGCATATTCATTGTACCAAACAATGACAAGTCTTTCTGACAGGTAACMTAAAATAATTATTATCAGGATTACTGTTGAGATTAGTAGCTGTGGACTGTGACTGGAAGACCCCTAAACCTGGCAAAAAGTGGAGATGGAAAAACCCTGTGAATGCCAACTCTGTCAACTGCATTATGAATGTCRTGCATGGTTTCTGTCAAGAGTGAGCAGAGAATTGTGAGTTAAGAAAGCTATAGGAATGTTAGTTACATCTAAGAATACATTATTTATCAGATGTYGTAACAGCCTCCTCAAAAATACTGCAAATAACTGGAAGGGTATTAAAGCTAAAGAGAAAGTACTAGTAAGGAAAATAAAAACAACCAGAGAGTCCTCCAAGGAGGATTAGCTATCTGTTCATGGGGTGGCAGCATTTGCTGGATGGGGTTTGGAAAGAAACCGGGGAAGGATAGATTGGGATGATTCTGTTTGAGAAGGATACAAATTTTCCACCTCAATAGTCAGTGTTGATGAAGAGAGAATCGAAGTTGCCAGTCCTAAAGACCTATCTAGGTCAGTGAAACAAATAAAAAGGAAAAAGGTAATTAAATATAATGTAGAATCACATTTTATTAGTTTAATCTTCAGTTTATAACATTATTATTTATAACTTTCCATCCTACAGTCTCAATTTGAATCTTTTGCTTTACTAAGGTAAAATGGGCTCTTTTGAAATCTTTCAGTTTTCAGTGTTGAAAAGGAACTWGAGTGAATGTGAAGTAGATTTAGTTCTCCAAACCCCAAACCCRTCTATGCATTGACAAACTCTTTGGGTGCCGGCAGCACGAAACAGTTCTAGAAATCTGAGGAGCTGGAGCAGTTCTCCGTTACACTTCCAGGGAGTGAACATCGCGGGCATTATTAAGTGCCTGGGTGGGTGGAATAGTCTCCTGCTCCAGGTGTTGACTAGTTCCTCTCTCTGGAAAGAGATAAAAAGAACAGCACATGGCTTGAACTAATCCTATGTTTTTTTAAAAAAGTCCCATAACCATCTGAGATCATCATGATTGTTTTGCCTCCTGTCATCTTAATATCTGTTACTTTTTGATCAGCAAAATCTAGTATTTTTTATAGCAGATGTGCTAATTCAATCTGATTTTCTCGTGCAATAGAATACCTAAATCACCAAACAGCAATGTGTGAATTACTGATTATAACAGTATTTGCTGTTCAGTTTCAAACAAAATTATTTACATGGTAKTTAAGCTATTTAGTTAAATGGTCATTAGCACTTTTTTCCCTGTCTGCCTATACTTCTATTATGTGCCATTTTACTTAATAGTATCTAAATAATGATATATTCCAGTTGCCATCAGCCATTCATCTAAACATATTCCACCTGGAAGTACTTTAATTTATTCATTCGACTTTTCTAAACCTTTAATCTTCCCACAGAAACTATTTTACAGTGACTTTAACRTAAGTCATCCAAATACTGTTATTCTGACAGCTCTGGATAATGCCCTCTCAACTCAGTTGAACTTAATTTACATACATTATTTTGCCGTGTCTAACTGCATATCTTAATGATGTTTTTGGTCTCTAAGGGGGCTTACATGAGTTATTTCCTAGCTTATTAGGATAGCACAGGAAAAAAGAGAAAAATGTTGACTAGAATGTTGACTGAAATTTGATTCTTACCATAAGACAAGTTTCTGTGTGTTAAAGGAGATGAGGAAAGGAGAATATCATGCAGGAAGGATTAGAAAAAAAGTAAAGTAAATAGGAGAAGAGAGAATAATGGGAAATTAAGATGTGATGAACTGAAGTTCTGTTTACTGATAACCCACAGTCAACYCACAGACAACCCACAACCAATTTATACTGCCCAGTCAAATCAGTCCAGTAGTAACATCAGTGATGTTAAAAATTAAATAAACAAACAAACAAGCAAATAAATATATAAATGAATTATTTAAGACAATAGAATGCAAATCTAGAGAAACTAGGTTCCTTATGGCAGGAAAGAACTAGCTCAAAATTTTACTTTGTGCTTAGGATTTGAAATCCAGGTTTCCCAGATGTTTTATGGTTATTCAGAGGAATGGTGAGTGTATTAGAAAGTGGTTAAATTAAGGYATTAGCAGCTTCTCCCAGATAACTTTTTCAGCCACATCCACAAGGAAAAAAAGATTTTTTGAATACCTGAATTTTATAAGAAAGGTAATCATAACTGTACCACGATAACATTTCTCTTGACTAGTGTCTCCTCCTTTCTCCACTGTCTTCATCAAAAAGGTACAAAAAAGCTCTACTAATGGGGCTTTCCACATCATGGACTGCAGTAATTCAGTACAGAAATTTAGAAGTTACTTCGCAGGTGGCATGAGGCATGTAGCTGAAACATTGATCATTTACTATTTCAATTAATAGTGTCAAATACCCTTTTATCAAATATATTTCATGCAATACGAAAATACGAAAGTTGACTGAGATAATTTTAGAAAGAAATTAGAAAGAAATTTTAAAAAGAAATTTAAAAAGAAATTTTAGTTTGGAGTGTCATATTTGGCTTTTAATAATAATAATAAAAAAAGAACAATTTTAGACAGAAAAGAAAGATTTCATTTTCCCTGGAGTTCATTATTCCAATATGGAGGTTTCTCTTATTATTTTCTTAAATAAATTCTTGCATAAATAAAATTATTTCAATGTTAAACCTAAGTGGAAGTCTATCAATAATTGCCTATCAATATGAGAAGACAAAAAAAATKTGGATTCCTATATGCTTAACAAATTTTCCTTTAGGAATGGTACAATGAGCATAACAAAGATGATTATAGAAATTTATAAAAAAGAGGCCTCAAAGCTTGCAGCCAGTTATTTCTGTATGTCAATTCATTTTGTCAGTTTGCTGGGAAAAATATGGACTTCTAATAGATCTATATATTTTCTAATTTATTTTGGAATGAGCTGAAGGGACTGTGATGCTTAGAAAACATCAGAGAGATGTTGACTTTTTAAGGGGACTGTTTGTTTCTGCTGCTCTTTTAAAGACTTACTGGAATTCATAATTCTAGTCATGTTGGATATCTACCAGCATGGTAAAAAAAGAAAAAAAAACATAATGAGAACATTGTCAGAGATATATCAGGAGACTCAGAAAATTGAATTACTACTTTAAAGAAATAGATTTTCAATTAGTTGAAGTTCCGCAGAGATTTTTGAGAGAAGGCCAGAAAGACATGCCGAGGTGATAATTTTGGCACCAGAACTAGAAACGGAGGAACRAGATGATAAAAACAGGAACCCATTCCATGATATATGATAGCCGTTGATATTATGCCTAGGCATAAAGATTATTGTTAAGCTATGAGCCACAAACATTAATTTTGATAAGTAAAACTTTATTTGTTTGGATAAGCTATAAACAAAGAAGAAGAAGAGTTTGGACTTGTTTGGATTTGTAATTCCTTGGAAGCTTAGAAGGAAGAGGAAATATCTCTATTTATCCCAGCTAAACTAAGCAGAAAGGGAAAGAACCTGGTGAGGTGGATAGCACAGGTGTTTAAGGAAGCCATCCTTCCAGGATCATTCAGATAATTCAAACATGGGGTAGATGTTTGTTCTGCAACGTATTTTAGGCCCAGGGATAACTTCAACATTTGWATGCAGAAGATTTTACTTATTTTCCTGAGAGTCAACTTTCCTAGCCTGTCTCAGAGAGTATACTCATTCAGTTGAACAAACGATGCTAGCTGAATTACCTTGCTAATCAAAACGGATATGAGATAAGGAGAATGAAGATCATAGTTGAGGTCATACAGAAAATTTCTACCTGAAATTAAGTTCTTTTCATCTATATGCTGTAGTGACTATTATTACCCGTAACTCCCCCCCCCCCCAAAAGAAGTCATTTTTGTGAACTAAGTATTCAGCCTTACCACCCCAGGAGCTCTGAAAAAGCATAGTGCTTAAGCAAGTAATTAACTTAGGATGAGTGGCCTGACTGACTTCAGTGCTCTACCTTTAGTTACGAAAAGCTTGCTTTAATGAAATCAGAAASAAAACCGCTGTCGACATCTGTAGAGTTCATATTGTCTCAATTSTTTTCACAGGCTGCAAATAATATATAAAGCAGACTAATATTACCAAAAATATTTTTTTAGGAATGATGAACAATAACTTGCCACTCTATCCTACTTTTGTACACTACCAAAGAAAAGTTAATTTAAATAGTCCCAGACTTGTTATTCATAACAGAGGTTAAATTGTTTAAGTATATGCATATAGCTTGTAAAGAGCTTTATAGCTTGTAAAGAGCTGGTTCTTTAAATAAGACTTACTGCTGATTTTGACTTTCAAATATTTATTAAAGTATTACACCGGTGTGTAATACAAAGAAAACAGCATTAGAGTTTCCTGTTGTCAAATGCGTTATAAAGGACATGCAAATCTTTCATGACAATCAGCRGGGATTTCAGTACTAAGCTAGTTCATTTTCTCTGTATATCTTCTTTATGTTTCAGTTCCTGTCGGGTAGCATTTTTTGGCTTTTTGTAGCATATATTCACAGAAAGCCTGGCTTCTCTGAAAGCTAACTGCTAAGCATTTCTGAAAACTAGGCCCCAAAAGAACAAAATAATATATAAGAAATCATAGTGATCTTTATTTTGAAGCAGTGATTGCCCATCTGACAGGCTGATATTAAACTACAATGGCACTTTATGAAGGAAATAAGGGATAATTATCCAGCTTTGTCCAATTTTTCCATTACAGAAGAATAAAACAAATATGGTAATGACAGTCTATTCACATGTCTGAAAACCAAGGTTGAAATCCCAATTACAAAAATTTAACAGCAGGCCTTCTTTGATATTTATAACTGAGATTTCATCATGGCATTATAAATATTGCAGTTGTGAAAATCAGTAAAAAAAAAGAAAGTTAGAAAACTGTAAAGGCCCTCTGCTTTTGGATATGCCATGCTTATTCCCACTTCTTTCTYTAAGAGCCTTGTTTCCACAGTTTTCTTTGTCTCTTTCACTTTCCACTGTTACAGACATTTATTTTTTAACTCCTCCTCACACATATAACCAAGAAATCTTGGAACTCCAGAGAGTTGCTGAATTAAGGTAAAGCAGGCCACCATAGAATAAAGAAAAAAAAGGTGAGAAAAAGAGGAAAATGCTCTTTGATTTTCCKTTGGAGATATTCCAGCTTAATGAAATAATTGCAGGACTACTTTTTAGGAAGCRCTACATAGGGCATCTTTGGGGACAGCTAGATTGAGCAGCCACCACTGGACGTAGCCAATGGCTCCCCCTTGGACAGATTCATTGATGGTTTTCATTTCCTGCTCCTCTACCTCCCCCAGCATAAGGAATTGGGTTGACTGGCAAGGCAAAAACCCAGCCAACATGGAGTGAGATCCATCAGAGCAGATGTAGTTCTCTGCACCTGAACTAGTTGTTTAATCTCCTTTTATGGATGATGGAGAGAAGTAGGCTTTTTTAGAGCATGATTCATCTGACTTATTTTGGACATTTACTTTGGTGTCAGATGAATCACAAAGAATGTTTATTTCTTTCTGTTGACATTATCAACAGTCTAAAGAACCAGTTCAGATGTAGATGTCTATATTTATCCTAGTTAATCCTTCCCAGGGAGAACAAATAATCCCTCTGGGGTGTGAAATGAAAATCTATGGTGGTACTCAAGGGAAGAACTAGAGTGAGAAAGCCACGCACATCTAGAAAGAACCTGTTGTGTAAGGGAACTATTCTTGAAATCTGAGAAGAAAACTTATTCAGTTTAGCTTACATTAAAATATAGGTTTAAATGCGACTAAGAATGTCTACAGGCTCTTGTCTGGGTGACTGTTTTTTCATATATTTTGATAGTGGTAGCTTATTACAACTGCTAAATACAATGCATTGTTTTTGAAAGATGTATAATGAAGATCAGTAGTCTTTGGTCCTGAAAGAGGAGAGGATGTGGCAAGCTGAAATCTGCATACAAGGTGACAAAACTGCTGACACATAGGGAGCATCCTGGCTGGAAGTGAAAAAGCTGAAACATTTTATTTCAAGGTAGTCAAGAGCTAGAAATGCAGCTGACCACTGGAAAGCATCTCTGGAGGGAGAACAGAAAGTACAGAAAGCGTAATTAGCACCAAAGTAGTGACAAAAGATGAATGGATAGGTTAGAAAGCAATTCATAACACTAAAAAAATTGAATTCTATCTACTTATATTCCTTCTAGACTCCTGGAAGTGTTTCCTAGTGGTTCAGATGACTATAACCTTCCTGATATCTTTCTGGCTAATTTCCAGACATCTGAGAGCTGTTATGATGCTCCTGCTTAGCCAAAAGTCGTTCATGTTTTCTTTGAGCTACAGCTGTGCATATATGGCTAAAAAAAAAAGAAAAACACTTTGTGCCTTATTGGCTACATTTACAGCAGTAAAGTCAAAAGGGWGGGGGAACGAGGCTGAGCACTGGCACGCGAGTGACTATGCCATTAGTTTCTCAGCAAGATTCTCGGGTCCTGGTTTGGGCCAGGTAGCACGAGTATGGGTTAAAAGCTTAGTATGGACTGGGGACAATCTCCTTCATATAGTTTGGATTCTACCACCCTCTTATGGGAGGTAAAGGATATTAGCTGTCTGGATGTGATGCAATTTATGCTGATCCCTTAAATCTCAAGAGAATGAAGCCTCAATTTTTATTTGCTGGTATCTATGTAGCTGTCATGACCACGTTCAGTTTTCCTGRTTAGTGGTGCTGTTGTGTGAGTCACTATATTCCTTTGAGTATTTTGTGTTGGGGTTGGAAATAGTCTAGAGAATACACTTTCCCCCACTATGCCCAACAATAAATTGAGTTTGGTTTTCTTGCAAAATGTATTCATATGCCTCTTCACTTTGGGGGCTCACAGGAACATCAACATGGGTGACTGGGCCTCACATGCCTAGGGCTGACTGATTAATGCTGTGTCTGCCTGTGTCTGCCTTGCATCAGTGCATGTGTCAAGGATTAAATCTGGGTTATCAGAAATACTTAGGCCCTTGAAATAAATTTGAACCACCACATGGGCCAGGAATGACAGTGACATTTTAAAAGGTGTTTTATTACAAGTTTACAGTATTGTTTCATCTACTATTTCTCTTGTGGGAGAGAAGTGTGAAGAATAGTAAGGAGAAAGTTTCATCTACTATTTCTATCTACTATAAAAATAATTTGTAACATTATAACTCATGTGTAACCGTCATCATGTCATATGTAAATTTAACAGTACACTATCATACCACAGAGCCAAACTTTTCTATACCAGGAGTCTTGTGGGGAAAAAAAAAAAAAAAAAAAAAAAAANAGCGGTGCCCTTTGGCTGTTTTCATCACGAGCTTATTAGAGATTAGATTCTAAATCTAACACCCCATTAGAATGGGAACTGAACCATTTTGAAAGCACATCCAATGTTTCCAAGATCAAAATCTAGCAGGTTAAATGGAGAAGCAAAAACATGCTGGTATATTTTCATAAATGAAGAAATAAGTTTCATTTTATGTTAAAAAAAAAAAAAAGAGAAACTAAAAAAGCTCAGATAAAATGCTACTTGAGTTCATAGTGCCTCAGTTGTGTGTTTGCAGAACTGTAATTTGCCTCTCAGCCCAAATATATTGATGCAGAATTATAGTTGATAATGTACATCTGCACTGCAGAGTAAATAAAGCTATAAAAATATCCTCTCCAGAATATGCTTTATTAATTCAAAACACAAGTATCATAAGCTCAGGGTTAAAGTTAAATATAAATTAAATACTGACATCTTAAATAAAAATAACACTTGTAAACAACCCTTTCTATTTCCTTTTCTGATGTTTCATGTATAGTATAATGATTTGTATGTATTGGTTTTTCAGGCCCTGATTATAATAGCATTCTATTTTATTTTTACTTTTCTTCTTCTTCTTTTTTTTAATGGTTATGCCACCGAAGGACTAATTTCTGTTGTGTAGGTGCTTTAATTCTATAAAATTACATGAAGTTGAACAAAATTATATATATTTGTCCCTGAGCCTCCACTGTGCATTCCCAGAAAGCCAGCAGTTGTTATGAACCTGTAGTTCATTTACTCAGGATTTTAGTTCTACCACAGGGTTCCTATGTGTTTATACAGTATTTAGATCAATGGCACTTTGATCCTGACTAATACCTTTTATTCCACTTCAAAACAAATCAACATTTCMCTTTTCACTCTGGTAATAATTCTGAACTGACTTTTTTCACAATTTGCAAATGAGATATTCTTGTGTATAGTACCTTCCACTATTTATAATAGTTGGTAAATTTTGATTTTACAGATGGTTCCATTCCAAATTTTCAGGAAGAGAGAAGTGTATAAAAATATTGACTTTCTTGTTAATTTCTCTCCCCAAAGACACACACAAATAAATTAGAAAACCCAATCCAACTCAGGATATGCCACATCTCCAGAGGTATCACATAATTATAGAATCTCTTTAGCAGTAAGATTATCTGAGGTTGTCTGYTCTAATCAATCAAAACTGATCTT
Organism: Rhea americana; assembly: GCF_003343005.1. Lineage (NCBI taxonomy): Eukaryota > Metazoa > Chordata > Aves > Rheiformes > Rheidae > Rhea > Rhea americana. The sequence goes on along the minus strand of NW_028185694.1, from coordinate 1,033,280 downwards.
CTCTATCACGTAACTAAAGCAAAGAGCAATTGGAGATCAGGAGCCAAACAAACTTAATTAGAAACTTTTGCTGTAAAATACAAAGCAAAATCTCTGTATATGGAGCAGAACTTTTCACAGAAAAACTGCATTCAGTCAATGCAAGTGAATTTCCTGCCTAAGGCATATCATTCTTTCTATTTTTCTTTAGCTGATATGCCATTCAGTTTAATCAAAGATCACAGAATCATAGAATCAGTAAGGTTGGAAGGGACCTCTGGAGATCATCTAGGCCAACCTCCCTGCTCAGCAGGGTCACCTACAGCATAGTAGACAGGRTYGCAKCCAGGMRGGYYTTGAAKATCTCCAGASAAGGAGACTCCACAACCTCTCTGGGCAACCTGKKCCAGTGCTCCGKCACTCTCACAGGGAAGAAATTCCCCCTCAYGGTCAGGCAGAACTTCCTATGGTTCAGTTTCTGCCCATTGCCTCTTGTCCTGTCACATGGGACAATTGAGAAGGGTTTGTCCCAGTCCCTCTTGACACCCTCCCTTCAGGTATTTGTACACACTGATGAGATTCCCCCTCAGTCTTCTCTTCCCCAGGCTGGACAGGCCCAGCTCTCGCAGCTGTTCCTCATAGGGCAGGTGCTCCAGCCCTCTGATCATCTTTGTAGCCCTACACTGGACTCTCTCCAGTACCTGCATGTCCCTCTTGTCCTGGGGAGCCCAGAACTGGACACAGGACTCGAGATGAGGCCTCAGTAGGGCTGAGGAGAGGGGCAGGATCACCTCCCTCAACCTCCTGGCAACAGTCAGAAGAACAGTGCACCTCAGGATACCTTAGGTCTTCTCAGCCACAAGGGCACATTGCTGGCTCATGGTCAACTTGTCATCCACCAGCACTCCCAGGTCCTTCTCTGCAGAGCTGCTCTCCAGGAGGTCAGCCCCCACCTTGGACTGGTGCCTAGGGTTATTTCTCCCTAGGTGCAGGACCCTGCACTTGCCCTTGTTGAACCTCAGGAGGTTCCTCTCTGCCCAGCTCTCCAGCCTGTCCAGGTCTCTCTGAATGGCAGCACAGCCCTCAGGTGTATCAGCCACTCCTCCCAGCTTGGTGTCATCCGCAAACTTGCTAAGGAAGCGCCCTGTCCCTTCMTCCAGGTCATTGATGAAGAAGTTGAACAGGATGGGACCCAGAACTGARYCCTGGGGGAYGCCACTAGCCACAGGCCTCCAGCTAGACTGCAASTAGATGATGCAACATTCCTCTTTCTTTGSTCGTTATAATGATCCTCATATGGTATAAAAGCTTACCTTCTAACAGAAGTAAGCCAAGTACTTCCTAATCCTTCTTATCCTCATTTGACATTTCATACTAGATGAAAAGCAGGGGCTGGAGGAGAGAAATGCAAATCAAAAATTACTAAAACCTGAAYGTTTGTAACTTAGTCCTTCTTCCTTTTATTCCCTAAGAGTCTCTGAAACTGACTTTTAGTTTTCCTTCACCCTTTATATGTATRTATCTGAAAAAAATGATCTGGCTTACGAGGAATCGCTCTCTTGTTTTCATATCTCACCTCCCAAAAGTAACAGACAAACAAATGTCTCTTTCTGATTTATGAGTAAGAATTGTCAAAGGAACCAGCAGGGCCTGCTGGAATGATTAAGACCAGATTTTTTCTCTTAGAAAAGTTGAACTTCAGTGTAAAAATAGATAACCGATTTACTCATGAGTGTAGTGTACTGTAAATTTTGGCTTGGCTGAACACATGGCTATGGCTCCTGCAGTATATGTTTGTTTGTKTGTTACTAAGACTTAAAAATGAAGTCTGAAAATCTCTACTGAGTGAATATCTGCTTCCAGATTTTGTGATGACAGAATTGGGACTATTAAGCCCCCTATGCTTGGCACCATGATAGGTAAATTCATGCATAAGTAAATCAGAATAATCCCTCTGAAATTTTCAGCTGCTGTAAATGCTTAACATATTCTAATAAAAAGAGACAGAGTTTCTGGTGACATATAATAGTCTACTGCAAGTGAAATAATTAAAATCAAAAAAGTAATATTTGTTGCAGGTTAGGTATAATCATGGGATATGGATTTATTACATGTAATGTAAAGAAGGTTGAATATTATATTTCTTTTTTCTTGACTTCCTCCTCCTCTTTGCTTTAGTATCCTTTTACTTCTTCATATCTCCCAGTCTCTCTGTCACAGTTACTCATACATTTTATTACGTGCCATGCCATCAGTCACTTTCTCCTTACAGTTTTTGTTCATTGCCTCATAATCCTGGCATCATCTAGGAATCAAATATGGACAAGGAAAGGGAAAATATGTCTTTTTCACATCCCATAGTTTCTGTTGCTTTTGCCAGCTTAGCCTCCTGAGGGTCACCATTCATACAGTTCTCAAAACGAGCATCCTTGAGATGATACAACACAGCTGATCTCAGAGAAMATTCTTATGAGAAGGCTTCCTTAAGAACAAAATATTAATGTTATTATGTAACAGTTGAACCTAAGAAATATTTTCATGCTGCAGGAAYGGTTCATTTTTGTTCTGTAATGCTATTTTTCTGTTCACTCAAATTAATGAAGAGTTGTATATCATGCAAGTGAGAAATGACTAGCTAATTAAACATTTTGATAAGTGAGCTAGATTAAGGATCGAATTGATATGAGAGAAAGTGAAGAGGAAATGAAAGAATGGAATGATAGCAAAATATTTAATAATGACCCATGTCAAGTGGACTGTATGTGATGCAAATTTTTCTGAATTGTAACTGAAGTTTTTGTCTTAACTCAGGCTGTGATTTGGTGCAGTCAAGTATTTACTGGTGTGTACATAACCACCTTCACAGTTATGTGTTACTATTTTGGTATTCATCATGGATCAGGACCCCACTATGTCTAAATTTGCAAGCAGTATGGACAAACAGGAGCAGATCCAAAGAGTGAACTTTTGATGCTGAGATCCCGGTGACTCCACACATTTCAGAGGGCCTTTACCTCAGGTCAGTTCTACCCTGTTTCTGTGGACTGAATGCCCCATGAGCAGCTGGAGCACATCACATGCAGTTCTGGAGCATATCTTTTAGTTTAGTTTCATCTGAAAGAAATTCACCTTTACTGCTCTAAAGACCATTCTGTGATGTGATGTGACTATGGTGTGTGACTAGAAGATTTGCTTGAAAAGTGAGCTCCAGTATTGAACTGAAACACAAAGGAAGATGCCCCCAGTGTAAGTATCTCAGCAAGGGATACTTACTGCAGTAAAGTAAGTAAGWAAGATAGGGAATTTGCAAAGAGTAAGCAAGCTTTTACTGCTTAGCATGATAGGTAGTACATTCCACTTACCATGCCATTACAAATTTTTTAAAAGCATTTGAGAAATACGGAATTCAAGGAAGAAGAAATCTGGAAATAGTTAAGTTGTATTGCTCTTTTCAAAGGAGGAGATTATTAAATGAAAATCTACCAAATGAGATAGCATTATATACTAGGCTATATTTATACTCAATTTTTAATATAAATTCTGTATAAATTGGATTATTATATRTATTTTATCTTTCACATATTTATTTTCCTAAACCTACTCCATGAACTAGAATTTACACCCTTAAAGCATTGTGAGTATCATAAAACACCTTTTATCCCCAATAATAACTTATATGTATAAAGATAGGATTAATTTTTGCAGCCTTTAAGTCATTGGAAAAGAAAAGCTACAGTTTTCAAAGAAAGTAAGTTTTGGAATTTTGTCTTATTCTTTTTATAAATAAATAAATTAAAAATATTCTATGGAAAAATGCAGCTTTCTGAAACATTAAAATGAWGTGCTTCCTCTTTTCTGCAAGTCAGTAAAATGACAGCCTTTAGAGGCAGAGTAGCTATCAGCTAGCTATCTGTAAAAATTAATGCAGAATATCAAAGAGTTTATAGGAAAAAGCAGTTAATTAATTGTGTTCAAGTTCAACCTATTCATTCCATTTTGCTATGAAATCATATTAAATGAGAACTCGATTTTGTACTGCTCTCCTCTATTTGAGCTCTTCACAAGTACACATGCATTACATTTCATTATTTACTGTAATATATATAAATATAAGTTTCATTAAAGGTGACTGGAGTTCTCTCTCATGTATACATTCATATATTCAGACTCTTTATGCTTTAATCAGACTGTAAAGGCAATATATTTTAGGGTTAATTTAGCTTCTTTATTTCCTAAATACTGCAAAGCAGAGAAGCTTTCTGTCAACACCAGGACTGATTACTAYGCCCTGATAGAAATTCCTTTCAGAAGATCAGGCATGACAGTATAAATAAACACTCAGTCTCTAGAAGAAAATGATAGTGCATCATACAAATAGCACTGGTAATTATTCAGAATGCCTTTACCTGTTGAGGAACCCAAACAAGGCATCCTAAAATAAAATATATGCATGGGATAATTTACTCTAGTTACAGAATATTTACCTGGGGAACACTTTGTTCAGTTGTAATTATCATCTGGAATACCTTGTGGAATAACGTTTTAGTTAAAAGCAAGATGAAGTATATTCCAGGGCTCTCATTTATTCATTAGAGAAGTGAGAAATTTAGAATTACCATATCTTGCACTGGCAGTAATGTGCAAAAAAGCTATTTTGTAGACTATGCACAAATACTAGTGTTAGAAAGTGTTGCCCTGACCTCATAGTGATCAACAGATTTTTCATTTTTGGAATGGGTTATTCTCCTGTTGACAGAGAAAATGGAACACATTCAAAATAGTCATTTTTTATTTGTGATRCACTCACTGTTTGTATTACTGCTCCTGACAAGAATGGGTTGAAGCCTAGTAGACTCGTTCAACTGACCTCACAAAGCACAGATGGGTTTTAAAGCTTCAGTTAAGTAACTAATCTCTGTGCTCTTTCTCTTGGCATGACTTTGAACTGCTTCTTACCTTAGAGGACCATCTGATTGCTGATCTGTTCACAGGTGTGTGAATCTRGGCATAGCACTTACGGGGGGGTGGTAGCAATATAGTCAATTATTGCCTAAATTATTCACTCTGGTGTCTTAAGTAGAAAATCTATCAGGTCCATTTGTAAAGATATATTAAAATAAGCTAAATAACTAGATTTACTATTTTCATATCATAAGCATTCTATCACTAAACAGTGTCAAATGGTCTTTACTGCATTTATCTCCTCAACTGTGTATGTTTATTCACTCTAAGCCTCTACAAGCCCTCAAATGCCAATTCACCTCTATATCTACACAGGTTTAGCTTGTTGTAAGAACATTGTATGATTCAAGACTGCGTAGTGGGATATTATACACCAGTCCTGAAAGTCTTTAAAAAAAAAGAGAGAGAGAGAGAGAGAAAAAAACAAACAGACAAACACCCCCCTCAACACATTGGGCTTTAACTTCCAGTTAAAGCATCCAATGGATGTTCTCTTATGACTCCTAGAATATCTTTAAAAATTATAAAGGAATGACTACAATATGAATGCATATATTTACATACAGAAATGTTTGCAAACCTGTGTAAGCAGCCCATAAACTCAGTTAAGAAAATGTTACCAGGTAAGTCATAAGTAAATGAAATGGAAATGCAGTTCCAAATGACCATAAGTACCTGAAGGGAGGATGTCAAGGGGAAGGGGACAAACTCTTTTCAGTTGTCCCCTGTGACAGGACAAGAGGCAATGGGCAGAAATTGAACCATAGGAAGTTCTGCCTGACCGTGAGGGGGAATTTCTTCCCTGTGAGAGTGCCGGAGCACTGGCACAGGTTGCCCAGAGAGGTKGTGGAGTCTCCTTGTCTGGAGATCTTCAAGGCCCGCCTGGCTGCAACCCTGTCTACCATGCTGTAGGTGACCCTGCTGAGCAAGGAGGTTGGCCTAGATATCTCCAGAGGTCCCTTCCAACCTTACTGATTCTGTGATTCTATGATTCTATGATATCCCAAAGCTTTGTGAAGGTAATGAGCAAGTTTTAAATATTTGTATGGAATGAGGACACAAGATCTTAAAATGCAGAATAAATCACGGATACCAGAAGACACAATGTCTTCACAGTGTATGATGTTTCTCCTGGAGAAAGTGGAACTTGCCATGTTCAGTTTACTCCCGTTTGGCCATGATGAAGTAGCTGTTTCCTTTATCACATGGCTCCAGGACAATCAGTATCGTTGCAGCTTCTGAGAAGGGGTGTACTTCTCTCATCTGCTTTGACCTCTCCTGAAATATAACTTAGCTTGCACTTGTACTATCTGATCAAAATGAGTAAGTATATAACTGGAGAGACTTCTCTGACTAATGATATCAAAATACCAAAAACATATAATGCAAGAAGGAGACTTTGATATCATGGAAAACTCAAGAAACTGCTATGTACTTTGCAGATATGTCTTCTTCCATTTCTTAATTTTTTGTGCTGACTTGAGACTTGCTTGTCCACATATAACTTGAGAAAGAATTAACAGCTTAGACACTGTATTCAGTGACTATCAAGAAGCACTCTTTCCTGAAAATGAACCATACACATTGTATAAACTATTAAAGTTCTTGCTTATTTGCTCAGGTCTTAACCTGTATGTATTTCACAACACTTACAAAAAATGCTGCAATAATAAATAGGCCATATTAAACAAAAATGAATATCCTCTGAAAATGTTTAATTTTTAACAGCAAACATGCTCAGTTCTATTGACGTGATGGATGTAATTGCTTTATTTTTCTGAGGAATAAGAGTCCTGGAAAGATTGAAAATATCTTTCCCCACACATGAGCCATGCTTCTAGTCCCTGAAGTTCAGGGCATGGGTAGGCAACTCTTTGTGTATATCGCTTTTATCAGCCACTTTTAGGACATGGATCCTTCACAATACCTAAGTCCTAAGTACTCTGCACTACAGTGCAGAGCTTTAATTCCCCTGTTGAGCTCGCTTAGCAGAATTGTTGCAGCCCCAGAGGCTCAGAGCAAGGTGGGCCTATGATTTGCACGGAGGACAGAAGGTTCTTCACCCTCTGTCTTTTTCTTTGGCATGTCCATGCAGTGTCAGACATAACTAAGTCTTGCATGCATAGCTTGACAGTAGCTTTTATTGTATCTAGAGCAATTTAGGTTTAGCTTCAACCAAATAATCTTTTTTTTTCTTTGAAAAATCTCATTAATAATTATCATACATAATGAGATATAATTACACTCTTTAAAGCACCACAGTGCTTAAATTGAACTGATTTTAATCTAAACGGCAAGTCAAAGGGTTTCAAAACAAATTGCTCTCATAGATTTTTATGACAGGATTTCTTCTACTTAATATTTTAAATGATGCTTTATTTGAAAGTTTGCTGTTTACCAAAATTATTAGGCAAAGAAATTAAGTGTTCTAGTACGTATGCAGAAGATATTTAAATGGTATTTTATAAATCAGAGACTCAGTTTGGAAAACTGCATGCCACTTATCACTATGAATAGTGCATGAAAATATCATATGTAGTACAAGTCTGATAACATTTTGATGTGTGAGAGAGAAAAAAAAAATCTTTCTCCCAACTCAGAATCTAAAAGGGCGACCCCAGTGATTAATTTTGAGGGTACTTTCTATTTCTAAAATTATCCTCATACCTCATCTCTTCTTTCAAGATGTTTTAAACATTTCTCTGCACGCACCATCTTCACAGAACTCTGCCCATGTTTGCTGGCATTTAGCAAAACAGCCTGCTGTGTCCCTGAGGTGGAGTGAGTAAGTAAGTAATAAGAGAAAGATCAATAGGTAGATGCCATCAACAGAGCTGCCCGCTTTTTATCTCAGAGAAGCAGGTGTCTTTTCTTCAGTGAAATATAAAATTTAGCAAATTTCTCTATTTCCTTGTGGCTGAGAGATGGCTTTTTTGCTATTTTGCAGACCTTCAGTTCCCTGTTTTTTAGACAAAGGAGATGAACGTATGCTGTGTATGARTGAAACTCCCCAAACGTTGGTATGGTTTGCAGTGGGAAGTCTATAGACTGCCTCACTTAGAGAAAGTGAACACTGATAATCTTAGGTCTGGCTCCAAAACTACATTTATATGTAATCATAGTTACTATAAAATATTAGAATTATTCCTTGAGTGTATCAAGTAAGTGGCCCTACACTGACCAGTGATTAAGAGTTAGAAATATAAAAGCCATTATTGAAGTAATTTCAGAAAATAATAAATTGTTTTAGAGGTTTGTTTACTGAAGATATATATTGTAGTATATAGTGATAACCTTTGGCTGATAAACGTGAGATTCCCAAATAAACATAGACACACCTCCAGTAGTGTTGAAAAATATTTTACCACTCACCAAGTCCTTTCTCACTTTCAAAACTGTATGTATTCTATAGAAATTTCTCCTTAGGCACTCAAGAGAATAATGGTTTATCATTAAAGTCGTTCAAAAATCTTTTAAAGTCTTGAAAAATACAAATAGGGCAGTGATTATAAGCCAACGAATTTTAGACTTTTGTAAATGCCTCAAAATCATGTTAAAGTCGAATGACATTATACCTATGCAAACCTCAGCTGTTACACTTTTCAGATGATTTAAATGGTTTCCTTGGCACAGGGTTTTCATTCAGTTCACTCTGTGCACTTTTCCATTCTGAGTTTCACTTCTGTTCCTTTGGGATTTGGTCACAAATCATGCTCTAGCACCCTGAACATCTTGCTGGCCTTCCTCAAGATCTTTTTCTACTGAAGGACCCAAAAACTGGATGCTATATTCGTGATGAAGTTTAACAAGTGCTCAGTAGTAGGGCATGATCTCTCGATCCCCCTATCTATCTACCGGTTGTGCTCCTGTTCACGCAGCCCTGGATGATGCTGGCCTGCCTTGCTAMCAGGATGTGCTCTGGCCATGTCTAGCTGGTGCCCATCAGGGCCCTAAGGACTTTTTGGCAGAGTTGCTGCCTTGCGAGGCAGTGCCCAGCCTGTACCACTGCAGTGGGCTGGTTCATTCTAGGTGCAAGTCTTTGGGCAGATGCCCTTACTGAATTTCTTGATTTCCCCATTAGCCCTGGACCCTTTCACAGAATTATGTGCATGGTTAAAAGTGACAGCAGAAACCGTACATTTCCTTAATAAGCAGAGAGAAATGGAATTCTATACAGTATTAAAAATCTATAGATCTTTGATATAATTTTAAGTGTGAGATATATAACAAGATAAAATAAAATTCTGAGTTTGATAAACCAATCTTTTCTAGTAATGATAGAAAACAGGTAAAAATCAGTGCTGCAGAAATGTTCAACTTCAGTTGCAATTTTGCTGTTAAGAATAACAGTCTCAACATCATTGACACTGAGTTAGTACATTCGCAATAGACCTATCACTACAGGCATCAATCATGACACATGCAATGTCATAGAAAGTGTCTTCACAAGGCTTAATATACAGTTGCCAGGGCCTGTGGGAAATGAAATGAACTGCATGACTAGATGGTGAAGCTCATTTCTACAGGAAGTAATATAGACCCCCTAAAAGAAAAATATCAAAAAGGATTGAATATTCATTTGAACTATCAAGAGTTATTACAGTGAATACCAACATAAATACTGGAGTATGAAACCTTATCCTTCAGAAGAAATCGCAGTCTCTAACCGTTAGAACTCAGAACAGAAAGTAACAGGAAAGGGAAATCACTCTTATACCATTGTTCTGAACAGACATAACAATTCCTATAAGCAAAAGGAAAAGTATTGCTATTCATTCTGTGGCTTCCACGATGATCAAAAGCCRGGCAGCTCTCCAAAGTAGTACTGCAATATTTAAAAGTGAATTGAAGCAAGTGCTAATGCATGTATGTATGCAGTTAGGGATAAAAAGTAATAATTATTCAGACAGAAATGGATGTGAGGGGGAAAGATGTTGTAGATACTTGTCTCAACTATCTCAAAAAGGAGGAAAGATTGTCATTCTCCATTTTTTCTGTAAAAGACAAAGCATTGAGCAAGAAGAAAGTTAGTAATAACATCTATCAGGAAACCTCCTCACACACAGCAGGTAAATGGCTTTCTTATTAGACAAACAACAATATTAATAAGATACAAGGAGCTGCCAACACTTACTCATGCTGAGCCTAAAGCCATCAGGAGTTAGTGGCAGTGGTGATTATATCAACAGAATCTATTATAATGTTCTCTTCGGTGCCCTTTGCTGACTTTCTGACTTTAATAATCATAAACTGCAGGACACTTTATTTGTGGAATAGCTATTACCATTGATCTTTATCTCTGTAAGTAAATATGTACTTAATGAAAAAGTCCTGTGGGGCAGGAGTGTAAAAATATTTGGTTGCTCTTGCCTGTCCCTTAAAGGTAGATGGTACAGTGAGTGGAAGCATGTGAGAATTCACATATTTATTTTCTCTCAGCACCACTATCAGTTATCAAATAAATATCATCACAGTTGTTATTAGTAGAACAGAGTGATGCATCTGTCATGAAACCACAAACATTAAATTTTCCTTTCTTTTTTTTAATTTTTCTTTTGTTATCAATTGAATCTCCCACATTTTCAAATGAAGCTGAAACTAGAAAAAAAATGAGCTACTGTGCTGACATTTTTTCACAGTTTATTACATTTGTCCTGATCAGAAATTAGAATATTTCCAAATATTAAAGAATTCAGTTGTAGACCAGGATGTTAAGTGTTCAAATGAAAACTGTCCATCTCCTGTTCTGCATGTTGTGACTACAAAATGAGATTAGGCTTTACAAAGAGGTTTGTTTTGAGATAGAGCACATAGATAATAGTAGACCTCTGTCCTCTCCCACTGCATGGATTGAAAAAATATTTCCTGAATGCCCTGGAAAAACTTAACTCAAAAGCTTGGGCAATCTAAGTTCTTGCTAATGGAACTTTCTGGCTCTGGAAATCAAACTTTGGATGTTTGTGTCCTAATAAGTCATTTCCTTCCTCCAGGAGCCTTGCTTACTCAGAGGGCTACCTGCAGAGGGAAGCAAGGAATGACTGGCTTGGGAACAGCCTTCTCTTTCATCCCTTCCCTGGGCCAGCCACCTAGTGAGGGCATTTTCACATGCCTTTATCTGAAATTCAAGTGTCACAGCTGCATGTGCATCCAGCTTGAAGGAAAATTTAATATCAGTCCCTGTGAAGTGATTCTCTGGAGCTGCATGTTACTCTGATTTTCAGCTACCTAAATTTCTGATGGGATGGATAAAAGGGTCAATGAAGGCGGCAAATTCAAGCCAGGCTTTCCTGCAGTGAAAGCTAACCAAAGGTCACCTGGAATGTGTGAAAACATCGAGCAGAGTAGAAAGTAATAAGCTCTACAAAACAGGCTCTCCCAGTCTATTTATATTTTATGTTCTTCAACAGTGAGCTGTATAGCCTTCCTGGAAAGTTGCCAGAATTTGAATTACATTATCTCTGCTGATTTTCAGGATATATCTGGGAGTGGCACTGTGAAAATGTTCCATATTGGGAAGTAAATTTTAAAATTATATTGCTTGAGAATATAAAGAGTTGTTGCTACCTCTCTCAGCTTGAAAACTCTGTGCACTGTAGATTCATCATACAAAAAACATCATTACTTATAATCTTAAGAATACAATGCCACATTCTGCCATGCTTATTCACTTCTGCTCTTGCCTGTGGGTGCAGTAGGCAGAGCAGCAGGTGCACCCATTTTTTATTCCTGTGATTTTTGGTATAGTCTGAATAAGAGAAATGATACCTGTCAAATCTCAAAGATAGTTTTGGCTAACACAATTCATTCAAATGGTGTGAAAGCCGAAAGGAACTGATAGACATCCAGCAGACTTTATATCATTTATGTTTTAATATGCTCCTGTCTGTTTTAGTGAACTGCTAGTCAGTGAGCAGCCAGAAGCTGAAACAGTACAAGTGCCTTCAATTTTTTCTCAGCTGAATAAGACTGTTTTTACTGGATGATAAAAAAAGAAGAATAGCTCCCTTTTTACCTTCCATTCCTTTTTTCCCTGTTCATCCTGGTTGCTCAGGGTTGTAGGACACAGGAAAAGTTGTAGGGATGGATACTTGTAGCATTGCAAATTCAACCATTTTGCCATGATGTGGAGCAAGGAAGCTTTTAATTAGACTTAGTAGTAACTGAATCCTAAAAAAAAATAAAAAAGAAAAAAAAAAAAGTGAGGATGCAGTGGTTGATTCACAGGGTCTTTGAAGATCTTCAGCAGGAATGGGAGGATGGGAGGTAGTGGTTCAGAGAAAAATGTCTTTTAAAGGATTTTTACCTACTTTCTCTTTTTCTGCCTTCAGTAGAAAAATTCAGAACAGCTTTATGGTAATTTTGATATGGAAATTTTCAGGGTAGTTATGACCATGAAACTCCTGCAGAGTTTAAAAATAAGGATATTAGGAGTTTCTTCACAGACCTGAGTCCCATCATATTGCCATGCATTGATGCACACAGTATCTCTGTAAGGTCATGAAACATTATTGATTATCTTTCCTGTTCCATTTTTCAGGAATTGAGAGGGAAATTAGATTTTCTGAGGTCACAGAGGCAGAACTCAGGCTCATCCCCTTGTCTTTTGTGTTTTGAGCTTGTCCTTTAACCACAAGCTAATGCAGTCTCTGCTTTTTATAAACAAAATGTTCCAAAGTGTCTTTCTTGTAAGACATTGACTTTCTTTATACAGAACTTTTTGCAAAGATGTAGTTTCAGTCAAACTCTGCATCACTGCTGAGGGGCAAAGGTAGAGCAAATTTAGTGCTTTAACATAGGCTCATGCTCACTTCATCGAGATGAGGTGAGCTCAGGTGGGGCAGGCTAAAGCATCCTTTCCAATCCTCCTTTTCACACCACATGAGCTGCTGCTGGGTTCACTTCCAGCAGTGTGGAGATATGAAGACTATTCCTGACCCCTTCTTTTCTGCTTTCTGTTGCAGCAATAAGCTGTGAAGGTTATTGAAGAGGTTTGTAGTTTGACTGAAGGATCAGTAAAGACTGAAAGCCTTCTCCCCTAAACCTCTCCTGCTCCAGTAGATCTATTCACACACACACACACACACACACACACAAACACACACACACACACACAAACACACACACAAAACTTTTTATGATGGGTATTTTTTTCCTTCTGAATGAAGCCTGCAGTAAATAAAAAATATGAAAGTAGACTCAAATTTTAATAAAAGTCATATCTTGCTAATTGCAGGCACTCTTTCTGTTATTTAACATTCCTTGTTCACTACTGGTCTCCTAACTTGTTTAGGCTTAAACATTAAAAATAATACACTAATCACATTTCAAATACCTTACTTTAACTACCAGTACTAATTCCTGCTGCTTCTTGAGAGTATTCTTTCAGGAGAACAATAGATCTTTTCAAATATACAAATTCTTTCACTTTAGTGCAAAATATTATGGAGCCTTATGGTAATGATATTCCAGAAATAATTAATTGTCCACTTCAAAGATTTTTAAATCTTTTTTTTTCTTTTCTATATGAGRTAGTGATGATCAAATTGCTAAGGGCAGCCCCCAGGAATCCTGTAGTCTGGACTTGAGGGAGAAAGTCCAGAGAAGGGAAGACTTTCCTTTGGTGGAGGAGGAAAGGATTARAGACCTTCTGGGYAGGCTAGACATCCACAAACCCATGGRCCCRGATGGGATGCACCCACGGGGACTGAGGGAGCTAGTGGATGTTGTCACCAGGCCACTCTCCATCATCTTTGAAAGGTCCTGGAGAACTGGAGAGGKGCCTGAGGACTGGAAGAAAGCCAGTGTCACTCCAGTMTTCAAGAAGGGCAAKAAKGAGGACCCACGCAACTCTAGGCCAGTCAGCTTCACCTCCATCCCTGGAAAGSRGATGGAACAGCTCCTTCTGGATGTCATCTCCAGGCATATGGAGGAAAAGCAGGTGATCAGGAGTAGCCAGCGTGGATTCAGCAAGCGGAAATCCTGCTTAACCAATCTGACAGCCTTCTATGATGGAATGACTGKCTGCGTAGATGARGGSAGARCAGTGGAYRTTGTGTACYTTGACTTCAGCAAGGCTTCTGACACTGTCTCCCATAATATCCTCCTAGCGAAGCTCAGGAAGTGTGGGTTAGACGAGTGGAMARTGATGTGGACTGAGAACTGGCTGAAAGGCAGAGCTCAGAGGGTCATCCATCATCAGTGGTGTGGAGTCTAGTTGCAGGCCCGTGACTGGAGGCGTCCCCCAGGACTCAGGACTGAATCCCATCCTGTTCAACTTCTTCACCAACGACCTGGATGAGGGGACAGAGTGCCTCCTCAGCAAGTTGGCTGATGACACCAAGCTGAGAGGAGTGGCTGACACACCAGAGAGCTGTGCTGCCAGTCAGAGAGACCTGGACAGGCTGGAGAGCTGGGCAGAGAGGAACCTYCTGAGGTTCAACAAGGGAAGTGCAGAGTCCTGCACCTAGGGAAAAATAACCCTAGGCACCAGTCCAAGGTGGGGGCTGACCTCCTGGAGAGCAGCTCTGCAGAGAAGGACCTGGGAGTGCTGGTGGATGACAAGTTGACCATGASMCAGCAATGTGCCCTTGTGGCCAAGAAGGCCAATGGTCCCCTGGGGTGCATTGGGAAGATTGTTGCCAGGAGGTYGAGGGAGGTGATCYTGCCCCTCTACTCAGCCCTACTGAGGCCTCATCTYGAGTCCTGTGTYCAGTTCTGGGCTCCCCAGGACAAGAGAGACATGGAKYTACTGSAGAGAGTCCAGCGTAGGGCTACAAAGATGATCAGAGGGCTGGAGCATCTGCCCTATCAGGAACGACTGCGAGAGCTGGGCCTGTCCAGCCTGGGGAAGAGAAGACTGAGGGGGGATCTTATCAATGTGGACAAATACCTGAAGGGAGGGTGTCAAGCGGACAGGGACAAACTCTTTTCAGTTGTCCCCTGTGACAGGACAAGAGGCCATAGGCAGAAATTGAATCATGGGAAGTTCTGCCTGACTGTGAGGGGGAATTTCTTCCCTGTGAGAGTGACGGAGCACTGGACCAGGTTGCCCAGAGAGGCTGTGGAGTCTCCTTCCCTGGAGATCTTCAAGGCCTGCCTGGATTCAACCCCGTCTACCATGCTGTAGGTGACTCTGCTGGAGTGCTAGATGATCTCCAGAGGTCCCTTCCAACCTTATTGATTCTGTGTTTCTATGAAACAGAAAAATGTCCATTAACCTATTGCAGAAAAATCCTGAAAATCTCATGGTATGAAGTTAAGAAATTAATTATATTTCTCTGAAGGCAGACACATGAATTTGTTACTCTACAGTGCTATTGGTTTGATTCCTAGCACTCCATGCTATGTAATATTCTGGGTTTGATGGGAAAGCTTCCACACTGTAGTAGGAAAAGAATGTAAGATAATATCCTAACCTCCTTATTCCATCAAGGTTTGCTTCCCTAAGAGTTTTGAATAGGGAATATAAGATTATGCTATCTTCTTGATTTCATTCTAATTAAAAACTGTCCCAGAAGTAGAGAAATATTCAAAAAGTTCTACATAAAATAAAATAATAAAAACTAATCTGCATATGTTTTAGAAATACATCAAGAAAACACAGAATTGACTGCAAGAAATTAAAGAAGTCAAAGCTACTGTGTTTGTGAAGGATGGCATCAATGCTAGTTTTACTAATTATGTTAAATTTGCAGAATATTCTGCTAAAGTATTCAATTTTTATTGAAATCATATCAGCCACCACTTTCTCTATGACAGTACCTTGGCTCCTTAGGGCCTAGTGTCTTAATCATTCAGATCTTGTCATTCCTTTGTAAAATGTCTGTCATAGGAGGGTCCTAGACACCACGAGATACTTGGGAAAGAAACATTTGTAGGCTACTGTTCTATTCCAGATAGCATCATCACCTTGGTGTCCCAGAACCTTGAAGCACTATGCGGTGCCACTAACCATCGGTCAGATATAATCCCCTCTCTCACATAGCTATCTAAGGAAGGTAAGGGAACTGTCTTCRCACTGATTGCATCAAGCTTGGATTTTTTCAAGTTGTGAATTCTCTCGAGTACCTATATCAGTAAAAGTATATGTTCTAACTGGAATGAAAGGTGAGAAATTTTGTTCCTACAAAAGCTCATTCTGGAATTTCAATTAGTCCCTTAAAAGCTTTGCCTCTTTACAAATTAACTTTACCCCATATGCCCACAGAAGCACTAATTTAACATTTGCTCCTACAAGAAGGAATCTTACCGCTAAATATTTTAAACACAAACTGACATGGAGAAGGAAAATAGGAGAGCAGAGTACTTTTGTCAAGTCAGTAATGTTTCTGACTAGCACTTCATATCTCATTTACAGATGCATACATAGAAAAGATTCTGACTGTAAAGTTCTAATTTCTCAGGAAAATATAAAATCTAGAGAAAGGCACAAATATCTCTAAAGGAACTAGCTTCTCAAGCCAACATTCAATTATCCAATAGCTGAACAGAAAAAAGAATGAAGACGTGGAAAAAAAAAACATAGAAGTCGAGAGGCTTCAAAAAAATGTTTAAATTTTATTTTAGAGGTTATGTGAACACCCTGGTGAGGGCTGATCTTTTGAACCTGAAATCCCTAACACAGAAGCCAGTTCTGAGAGGAAGCTCSCAGCACCTAAAGTTTTTTACCACAAGAAGGATATATTTTAAGAAGATCTTCTGCTTAACAGTATTATTAAAATACTTTTTTTCTTCACAAGATGAAAACCTTGTATGTTACTTTTGAGAAAGGAAAAACTCAAGTACTCCAAGTGGAAATTCTGTGGACAAGCAGTTAAGAGAGAACTGTCAGATAAAGTCCAAAACCAGGAGATGCTAAAATATGTAGTCTTAGGAAAATGAAAACCAGACAAGATTTTTTAAAGGCACTTGCTAAATTTTACTGGGGAAAATATTTCTCTCTGGTAGCTATTAGAAGATAAATTCATTGCTTTAGAAAATATATTTCTTATGTTCTTGGAATGAATAATTAGTTTTGAGTTAATTTTCACTTAATGACTTAGCTACATTGTCTGAGTTATATCTAAAGATTAGACTTAAATTTCTACTAGAGAAATGTAACTTTACTTCTCATTTAATGATTTGTGCCTTCCTCAACAGTTTGAAAGAGCCCAGTGGTAGAGCTGAATATAATTTGATGAGGAAGCTTAGCTCTTCACTTGCTTATATAAGTCCACTAATCAATCCAATCCAATTAAATTTTGAACAAATAAGTTGCTTTTAATTTTAAACAATGTGTTTAGCTTCTTTTTTAGCAGTCAAAGCTAATATGTGTTTCCAGAAAGATGCCCAGACACTTCTCAGAATTCTGCTACTTGATTCATCAATTTTAATGAAAATAATCCATATTAAATTATAATTCTATTTTACATTGTTATTAACATAGGGTACCAGAAACCACTTTCTGTAACTTTAATAGTTAGTACAATGCTTTACCTGTTGTATTCTTCTTAATATGTAATTTGTGCAGGATTACTAAAATCATACAGTATAATACACTTTATTAATAACATTTGGAATTCTGTATTGGTTCCAAATATCCTGGACAAGTGAGACTTATTTTCTTCTCCTTTTAAAGTTATACTATAAGGAAATAACTGATTTCTATGATTTTGAAGGCATAGAAAGCTGCATTCACTTGCCCACACACAGACATCTAGTGTCATTTAGGAAGTCCTAGGCTATCCTGCCTACCTAAAAATGCTCACTCGTACTATATTTCTTATATCATATCTATCACCTCTGTGCAGCTGTCCTAGACCCCCTGGACATGAGATTTCTAAAGCCTAGAAACTTCTGTGTGGACAACTGATATGCCATAGGGAATCAGATATCTACATGGAGCTGACAAATATGAGCCAAGAACAACATGAGACCTCTTCTCGTCTGGACATGCAGAGGCAAACTAAATGAGGTACCRAGACACCAGATGTCTAGGCTTAGGGAAGTGAGTTTTGTGACCACAATGACAATTTAGAGCTTCATGTTCCTGTTTAAATTCATGTAAATATCATAGAATCATAAAATCACAGAATCAGTAAGGTTGGAAGGGACCTCTGGAGATCATCTAGTCCAACCTCCCTGCTCAAGCAGGGTCACCTAGAACATGGTAGACGGGGTTGAATCCAGGCAGGCCTTGAAGATCTCCAGRGAAGGAGACTCCACAACCTCTCTGGGCAACCTGGTCCAGTGCTCCGTCACTCTCACAGGGAAGAAATTCCCCCTCACCTTCAGGCGGAACTTCCYATGVTTCAATTTCTGCCCATTGCCTCTTGTCCTGTCACAGGGGACAACTGAAAAGAGTTTGTCCCTGTCCGCTTGACACCCTCCCTTCAGGTATTTGTCCACATTGATAAGATCCCCCCTCAGTCTTCTCTTCCCCAGGCTRRASAGGCCCAGCTCTCACAGCCTTTCCTCATGGGGCAGATGCTCCAGCCCTCTGATTATCTTCGTAGCCCTATGCTGGACTCTCTCTAGTAGCTCCATGTCTCTCTTAAATATCTAAATCTCTCAAAATGAATCCTCCTACTGTTGATCTATATTTCTCTGTTAACTATAGAGTTTGTCTAAATTATTAGCTTAGTTTGAGATCTGAATTTTTAGATAGCAAAGTTAGGTGAAATGAATTCACCAACAGAACCAAATGCAAAAATATACAAAAGGGAAATTTTAGAGCAATTTGAGGGGAAGTTATGGGACTAGCAGGAAGCCCAAATATCTCTGCACTGTTGTTTATCTGAACATATAATTCACACAAAAATAATGAAAAATTAATGCTGTGATTCTATCTCACCCTAAATAAGTTTCTGCCTTGCAGTTTGCTTGCCAGCACAGCTGTCATTGTGATCTCATGGGAAAATATCCAAGAAACAAATCATATATTTCATCTGAGCAAAGGTGGGAACTGTCTTACAGGTGAACCTCAGAAGTACAATGTTTGCTTGCACACAGTCCCTTTGAGCTTGGTGAAGCTACCTCGAAAGAAGAACTTTGTTTCATCCAAAATTCCCCAAGTAGTTGAGGTTCAGATAAATCATCCTTCATCCATATCTCAAGTTTGAAATTGACTCTTTGTTTGGAATCCTAAAATAAACACTACATAAGGTCCCTCAGCAAAACACTTCWATCAAACCTGATCATTGATAGTGGGGACATTTTACTAAAATGAAAGAATAAAAAGCATCACTGTGTGAGACTGCAATGGAAACTTAAGTTTATCAGAATTCTGGGAAGACAGTCTCACACAGCTGAGGTGAATGCTGAGTGGCTAGCGTTGTACATATTGGTGCACTCTTTCCTGTGCTGTTAGACTATATAAATCAAATGTAAATTAAGAGTCGACATGAAGAAATAATTAAATTTTTTCCCTTGAGCTCATTAGTTTTCAAACAGCAGAAAGACAGGTACAAAGACAGAAATGTGATACAACTCTCTTCCTATTTTTTTAATGTAATAAAGTGTCATAAACAATGTACTGCACCTATTTTGAAAGATGAGTCTATGAAAATCTACAAAACTACATAATAGTTACTACTAAGATTAGCAACATAGTTTAGAGTAAAATGTGAAAAGTAAAGTAGGGTAAAGGGTACAAAAAGTACTAACCAGTAGAAGTACTAAAACAGTGGAAGAAAGTGCTGAAAAGATTCCTGAGTTTGAGGCGAATGATCAGTAGTTACTCACATTGTAGTGCATGGCTCTTGCAAGAACAAACTTGAAAGATTCTAAGTRACCAAGAGGAAAAATTAATGAATTAGTGACAAGTTCTAGTATTTTTTTTCCTTAGAACGAATGGATGATGATATTTTTTGAGTTAGTGGATTATTGGAATGATTTTGCTGCAGAGTGTCCCTAACAGTATTCATTAGAAGAGTCCTTAGTGACTCTCAAGGGACAATTCAGCAAGAAACTCACTGGCTCTTGTTATGATTATTGCATTTATATGACATCTGACGAGATGAATGAAAGCAATTTGGGCTCCTATATGATGTATTTCCATTTCATAGCTAAACATTTTGGTTAAATGATACAACAAAATCAAAGCAAAAAGCAGTATTGAAGAGGCTAAAAGWAAAAAGTATGTTGTGTCAATGTACAGAAAAATTGCAACTTCTCTCCTTATTCCTTTCCTTCACCATGTTTTACATATTTATAGTTTTCTCTTCTGCTTCCATTGTTTACAGATTATTTCTGATTTATTATTCTAAGACTGTTAATTCACCTTCATTGGAACATTGTATTGTATTACTTGGTTCATAACACAGAATAAAAAACATTTCTTATCTACACATTTGTTTATTGGTTCGCGTTTTAGCATGTAAAATACTTTTGCAGAGAATCCACTCCTGACTCCTCTTCTCTGAATAATATGACTATTGTTTCAAATTGTTTATACTTTTTATCACTAAAAAGTGTAATATGTGTGAACATCTGAGTTGTTATGGTGTCTTACACTATACAAACACACATACATAGTGTATGAATAAATAAACACAGTGTATTTATTTAATATGATGATTCTGTGATTCTATGAATGTCATTACATTCCTGTTTCATGCAATAGTACCACTTCTGATGATATGAAGGAAGAATGTATTGACCTACTCTTGGTTTACATGATCTTCACACTATAGTCAAATTTATTGTATTCACTGCAGGATGACAAGGTGCATCAGAATCAAAAGGATATTTGTATTMCACCACTTTTGATTTGATTACTTAAATAAGGGAATGGACAGTTATAAACTTATTTGCCCATATGAATGGAAGTGGAAACAAAGATTCCGAGTCAAATTCAGTTTGACAGAAAGCACCTTAAAAAAATTAATTTGGGAACTCTTCCTTGTCTCCTGGAATTAACTGCTTGTTCCTCAGATCATTGTTACACTCGTCTATACCATACTAGCAAAAGACCTTGGATGTACAAGTATCTATTTTGACCTAACTCGATACACAATAGATATTTATGCCTTCTATATATGAACCCAGAACTTCTTCAGGATATAAAAATTTCTTCCTCCTCAGAAAATAGATCCTTCTGCACATCAAAACATGGGAATAACAGATGACTGAAGATACAGGATCACTCACCTGTGCTCTGCTCTAATTCCCATACACTTGTAAGAAGGAATAGCCTGACAGTMTCCAGCATTCTCTCATCACATTTTCTAATATACTGCAATAGCAATATTTGCTTTCACAAAGTATATCTTCTTCTTAAACTAATGATTTCTTAGTTTCTGATCTGAAGGGCTACAAGGTTTCTAGCAGAGATCATTCTTCTTATGAAAGAGAGAGCACCAAGTCTTATCAAAGAAGGTGTTTGAATTGGCCCAAATGCATTAGAAGAGTCAGGAATATAGCCACAGTAGAGTATTTCTGTACTGATGAACAAAGCAGAGCCATGGCATGGGTTCAGACATGACCGTCCACACTGATAAACTGTTAACACTTTTTCTGGTTTGCTTTTGTCTCAGGCCAACTATTATTGTTTCACAGATTAAGCCTGGAAATGTTTGAGGGTTGGTACATGTCAGGAACAATTGCTGGTAATCAGCTTGGATGATGACATAATTTTCTGAGAGTTTAGTCATACAGGTGCAAGCTCTGCAGAGCCACATGGCTTCACAGAATGACACAGAATCACCGAACAACAGAATGGCTGAGGTTGGAAGGGACCTCTAGAGATCRTCTACTCCAACCCCCCTGCTCAAACAGGGTCACCTAAAGCATGTTTCACAGGACAAGACTAACGTCTCTGGCCTAAAGTGTTTGCCGCTGTRTGCTAGATGGATGTTGGATGTTGCATATTTCATAACTGTTTAAAAACAGGTCTTTGATTCAGCAGTAATTTTAATACTCTTTCATACAAAAAAACAAACAAAAACAAACAAACAAACAGACAAACAAACAAAAACCCCACAGACTCAGATCTTTATATCTGGCAGGGCTGTTTTCATTTGAAACCATTTTATGATTCTTCCCTTGAACTATGTGTTACATTTGGCAAAGAAAACTATTAAATGATTTCCAACTTCTATAGAAAACTATAGTTTTCATTGCTTTTTAACACTATGGAATGTTCTCCAGTGACTGAATTGTCAGAAATAGTATGCAACATGGATTCAGTGAGGCAGTACACAAACTCATAATTCCTGTAYAAGACAACATGGAGAAATTTTGAAAGAAACAAATTCACAAAAATCTTAATTTCTCAGTCCATTGAAGTAATTCTCATGGCTGAGGCAGACTAAGCTGAAAACATAATTTTAGGTCTGAACGTTTATTTTTGCATGATGTTTTCCCAGAAACAGCAAACTTTTTATCCTCAACTTTTTAATAGGATTTTTAATAGGATTAATTTTAAATAGGATTTTTAATACCTTTTTAATAGTGTTAGAGACCTTCTGGGTAGGCTAGACATCCACAAACCCATGGACCTGGATGGGAAGCACCCACGGGTATGGAGAGAGCTGGCAGATGTTGTCGCCAGGCCACTCTTTGAGAGGTCCTGGAGAACTGGAGAGGGGCCTGAGGACTGGAAGAAAGCCAGTGTCACTCCAGTCTTCAAGAAGGGCAAGAAGGAGGATCCACGCAACTCTAGGCCAGTCAGCCTCACCTCCATCCCTGGAAAGGGGATGGAACAGCTCCTTCTGGATGTCATTTCCAGGCATATGGAGGAAAAGCAGGTGATCAGG
>NW_028185694.1:1004825-1009607 GCF_003343005.1 Rhea americana | reverse complement strand
TGTGACAGGACAAGAGGCAGTGGGCAGAAATTGAAGCACAGGAAGTTCTGCCTGACTGTGAGGGGGAATTTCTTCCCTGTGAGAGTGACAGAGCACTGGACCAGGTTGCCCAGAGAGGTTGTGGACTCTCCTTCTGTGGAGATCTTCAAGGCCTGCCTGGATTCAACCCCGTCTACCATGTTCTAGGTGACCCTGCTTGAGCAGGGAGGTTGGCCTAGATGATCTCCAGAGGTCCCTTCCAACCTTACCGATTCTATGATTCTATAATTTTCGAAATGATTAAGAAGAATCATTGCCAATTACTGATGTATCAGAAAAGGTTCATGAGGAAGCTCTTGATCAGTGATTCTCTTCTGCTATTTATCTGTGGCAACTTTGCAGGATATTCAACACTTATCAAAACAGGAGATTTTAATCTTCCTTTCTGAAGAGTTTACATGTTAATAATCATGACAAGTCATGCGTTTTTCTTTTGCTGTGTATAAATGATCCCCAAATTGTTAGCTGATTTCTAGAATATTCAAGGATAAACTTGGTAGTAAATCTTTTCTGCAAAAGCACTCTAGGTATGTAAAAGGTATAGGTATATAGAATATATAGTATATATATTCTCTCTCTATATATATATAGAATATGTATTCTATATATATGTAAAATACATAGTATATAGGTACAGAGAAAAGAATAAAAGAAGCAAATAAAAAAGCACAATGATTATTTTGCTTTAAAGTTTGAATTTCATACTTCTACTTTGATCTCATTTCTTTGAAGAAAAAGGTCTGAACTTATTAAATTCTCTTACCTCCAAAACACTCAGGGGTATATGTAGACTGAGTTACAAATGAACCTTCATCATTCTCTCTCTTGAACTCTGCCTGGGCAGTTTGGGAGAGTATAAGGTGGCTTAGAGGAACTGTAACAGAGTCTATGCTAAGAAATGAACACTATGAAACTCATGTTCCAGTGCACGTGAATATTCCCTGGCACTGTTAAGRTACAAATGTAATCACTGACGCTAAATGACAAAGTATCAGGAAAATAGGAAAGTTCAGTTTTTATATAGAAACAGAAGAATATTTTCAAAATGCTGTTTTCTATCTGGGCTGCTACATCTGAATTGTAGCATGAAGAAAATCTGGATCGATAATTCTACAGCAATTCAAAATATGTTTAAGTAAATGCTTTCATATTTTAACAAATAAACTAACTCAAATAGATTTAATATAACCTTACGTGAAAACAGATTTTAACATAAGAAAGCTAAGCTAAGGAGAATGACTCAGTGGATTGTGAATGAGCATGGAAACACACATAAAAGGTAAACTTTTTGCAGCTGATCTTTAGAAAGAGCTTCCTCACACAGGCCTGGAATCTGACACGTAAATTCAGTAGGCCCATCCGACTTCCACAGGGCTGTTTGTGGAATAAAGCGTTGGCTTGTCACGGGACAACACTGATAATAAATAATAGCAAACATAAAAAAACAAAAACACCCTAGCAATAATACCGGGAGCCAGAAACAGCACTTCGATTATTCATTTCTCTGTTGAATTCTTGATCACTAAGCTGTAAGAATTATTTTCTTGTCAGCTGTCTCTAGTCCCCTCACTCTTAAATTTAGCTGTAGAATAATGTAATTTTAACCGAAGAACTGAGAGACAGCAGCTTGGCTCTTGCTCATATTACAATTTACAGGTTAAAGTATTCGTTTGACAAAGGAGAGGTGACATCTGACGATGGAGGTAGCTGAATTCAGACCTTCTGTTTTCTGGATGAAAGTCTTGGCCACTGAGCTTTAATGCACTGCTGCTCTTTTAAAAAGAACAAATCCAACTCATCTAGATATCTAGATCTGTCCTCTGTTTTGGGGATACCAAAACTAACAGCGGCTAAGATGTTTTCTAGATTTTTTTCCGTATGGGAAATTATCCTATTCCCCCCGTGAAAAATTTCATTGCCTAAACAATTAGATTTTACCATTGAAGGCAATCCTTTCAGTGAATAGAAATCATGTTACACACTAAAGAGGGGAGGAGAATCTGCAGAGGAGTAGCCTAATTATAGTAATTTATCTTTTGCTCCAGTGAATAAGAGGAAGTTTTTGAAAGAAAAGCCTTGTGGGAGAAAGGGTTGGAAATACGGAGAAATAAAATCCTTTATCTGCTTACATGTCTTTAACGTAATGTAGGCAAGGGGAGAGAAGTACAGATAAATGATGAAGAACTGAATACAACAGAATGTTTTATCTTCCCTACAAAATCAAGAAATATGTATAAAAAAAMCCCTTCTGTTTCAACAGTATCTTGCCTAACAAAAATAAATAAATAAATAAATAATATTTCTAGCTTAAAAAGGAAAAGTCTAACAGTTGGTTCAGAGCTGAAGTAAATGTCTAGTTCTGCTTTTCCTCTTTACCTTGTTCTTGATGTGAAATAAAGATCTGTGCAGCAGAGAGAGGCTAGTATTCAGCTGTATTTCCTGTTGGCTGTGATTAGTGTTAAGGGTAACTTCAAAGACTGAGCAAAGATATCTAGTTTATTTTTTTAATTAAAAAATATGAATTTGTTAGTTGATTTTTTTCAGTGAATTGTACTACTTTGTGTATTTTGGGGGACTTTAAAAGTTCTAGGATAAACTTAAGCCACCAGTTGCCTCCTCCACCTGCCTTGCAGGCAGTTTTGCTYGTCTGTTTGATGAGCATGAAACCATTTTATGACAGTGTAACGCTGTATAAAAATAGAACCAATAACTGGAAAGTGATGTCCCTGGTTTATGCCTGGTTTTGTGATTGTCAAAACACTGTGTATGCAAATACTATATGTATTTTGTATGTTATTGCTAGAAATAAATATTTCAAGTGGTTCAGGTATATTGCAAGCACAGTGAGTGATCAATATTATGTTATTATATTGTTTACAGATGCAATAAGTAAATAGTGTGTATATGCTTCTGTGTATGTGTGTTTGTATATCACAGAATCAGAGTAGCTGAARTTGGAAGGGACCTCTGGAGTTTATCTGGTCTAACCCCTCTGATCATGCTCACCTAGAGCATGTTTCCCAGGACTACGTCCAGTTGGAGTTGAATATCTTCAAGGACACAGACTCTACAGCCTCTCTGAACAACCTGTTCCAGTGCTCTGTTACTCTTGGAGTAAAAGTTTTTTTTTTTTTTCTTATGTTTATATAGAATTTCTTGTATTTCAATCTGTGCTCAGTGCTCCTTGTCCATTCTCCAGATACCACTGAGAGGAGTCTTACTCCTTCTTAAGTCCCTCCCGTCAGTTTTATACACATTGAYAAGATCCGACCTGAGCCTTCTGAAAGCTGAACAGTCCCAGTCCTCTCACCTTCTCCTCCTATGAGAGGTGCTCCAGTCCCCTCATTATCTTTGTGGGCCTTTGCTAGACTCGCTGCAGTAGCTCCATGTCTTTCTTGTCTTGGGGAGCTCAACACTGGACACCACACTCCAGCTGTGTCCAGTGATCCAGGGTAGGATCACCTCTCTCAGTCTGCTGCTAATGCAGCYTAGGAGGCTGTTGGCCTTCTGTGCCACAAGCGCACATTAGTCAGCTTGGTGTGCATCAGGTCTCCTAGGTCTGTTTTTCTGCAAAGCTGCTTTTCAGCATGTGTAAACAAAAGGAGCTGTGTGTATTTATCATTGATTATTTAGAGTGTCRATATGTGGAATAGTGCATGGTGATGTGAAGACTGCTGTGTTAGTACTGAGCARACATTCATAATTACACTCATACCAATAAATTAGTTATTCCAGTGACCATTTTTTTGGTTCTGATATCCATATGGTTAAACTCTCTCAGCCTCCAATACAGGATGTTGTTGTGCATACACATCTTACTTGGAAAGGTGTCTGGTGTGTGCTAACTAATACACCAGGGACCCTTCTACCTGTTTAACAGGACAAACAGACAGGTTCACTGGCACTGTGTAATCTATACATGTAACTAATGCTTTGCAGCTCTTAATAGGAATACCTTGTCTAATACACGCTGAGTCACACTGGTAAAGAAGCAGTGGATTAGTCATCTGGTATGGCTACTGATACTGTTTTGTATGTAAAGAAGATGTATTAGTTCTGGTCTTGGAAACGGTGCAAACATGTCAGCTAGTACAGCTCTCAGGCAAACTGACTCTGCTGGCAGGGATTATATGAAGCAATAAAACAATGTTCAGTCCCCTGGGAGGTTGTTACCAGCCCTCTGTACCTACACATACATATCCATCTACTGAAGGAAAATTCAGACTTAGAATGGAGTGAAAACTTAATGGAATACAGAATGTGTTTGTTGGTGGTGTAAGGATACATATTAGTTGCATATACATACTAAGGAGGACATTGTATCAAACATATACGCTGCAAAAGATTTTTTTCAAATATTATTTGTGCTATATGAAARAAAAGATATAAAAATTTGCCATTTTGGAGGAAAAAATTCATTATAGTATTGACCAAACATCAAAAAAGTGGTGGTAGTTCAGCAGAAACAATGGATGTATGATACCAGAAGTCTAGACTGGGAAAGAAATAAACAGTTTCATAYTTAGTTGGAARGAACCTCAGGAGGTCATCTATTCAATCCCCTTCCCAAAGCCAGTTTAATTAGATCAGGTTATCCAGGGTCTCGTCTAATCAAATCTTGGTCATCTCCGAGAGTGCTACAGATCATAACTAAACATGAATTTACCAGTTMACTATTGGAAATGTGAGACAAAAATCTCATCTAATCAAGGAGAAACTGTCTACCCCAATAGGCTTTGAATC
>NW_028185694.1:973158-1004806 GCF_003343005.1 Rhea americana | reverse complement strand
AAAAAAAAAAAAAAAAAAAAAAAAAAAAAAAGGCAGGACAAGTGATAAATTAAACTTCCAGATACACAAACCCTAATGAATGGGAGACCAGCCCTCTCACTTCACTGATGGATAGGCCTCTGAAGGAACCACAATTATCATGGGTCTCATTGTAAAGCACTTGCTTATTATGGCATATTTGAGAGGGTTTGCAGAATTGTGCAAAACTTATTACAGAATGTTAGGGGAAAAGCTAAAGGCAAGGAAAGGGAAGGATCAGGGAGGAATAAGTGTGGGAGAATGAAGAGAAAGGGTATAAAAGTTGCAGGTTGCATGTGAACAAGTTGCTAGTCAGTATGCTCATCTAGCCAAACCTTGATTGGCTTGATCACCGCAGTCTGTTCTGTCTTATTAAATCCTATTCCTAACTGTCTTTAAGTGACTCTGCTCTCTGTTCAGTGAGTGTCCATATGATTCATTAGCCAATTTTATGCTGGAGCAGCTGATGAATAGGTTAAAGCAGCACCTAGGAAGCCCATTTTCAAGTACACAAAATGTACTTGAATTCAGGGGCAAATACAGTGTATTAATAAGGTAAGGAGAAGCAGTTTCTTCTTGAAGAGAGAGAAACATTGAGGATGACAGATGAGGCTTCAGTGGATAGGAAGAGTGAAAAGTTTCTTTTATGTGCTTTGTACCTAATACATCTGCTCACCATTTCCACTGTGACAATGTTTCTTCACAACAGTATGACATTGCTGACTCTAGTTCAGATTTTGAAGCAAATAGTTCTCAGACTCTCTCTAGGTCTGCTTCTTAGCCAAGTCTTCCCATCCCAAATTGCTTTACTATAATATATTCTTGTCACTGTTTAATTTCACCTTAATTTTTGAGGAAATGTTTCTAGTTTGTCAAGATCACTTTTAATTCTTCCCCTATTAAATTCTGGTAACAATTCTCACTCTTCCATCATCTTAGTTATTAATGACATTATTAAATTCTATACAACCCCGCAGAACCATGCAAGATCTATCAGGTACCTCTGATTCTAACAGCAAACATTAGTTGAGGTTTAAGTGAAGCTGGATATTCAGAAGGCTGCTCCAAATACTTCAAGTACCAGAAGAAGATGAAATGAAGTTTGTTGAGAATATGTCATGAGCTTTAGAGTTCTGTATTTTATCAGTTGTTGCATCTTCTCAAACTGATATGTTGAGTTCTATCTCATCTCACTGCTGAAGTTCTGTTTTTAAAATGTTTCACTGATTGCTTGTAAATGGGAAAACGAGTTCTTCCTGGAATGCTCAGCCAGTATAATTAAACATTTTTGATTTCTGGTGGAAGATTGAGACAATAATTCTTAAATGATTTTTTCTAAAGAAGCCTAGAAATTGAAGTTAGTCATCTTTACTGTCAATTGTTATTTGTAAGAAACTTTTCATGACAAGTATTTTCTCCATTGATTGGATATACATTCAGAGAGTCTGTTTGATTTCATTATTTCATCATATTTTGAGATGAAGAGGCATATGGAGATGCCTGATTTTCAGGAACATTTAGTTTCAGATTAGGTACAAAAATGTAACACTTTAATTTTTAGAGTCCAGCAAGCAGGGTGCTGAATGAGGACTGCTGTATCCTGGCAACATTTAAAACTGGCGTCTTCTCTTGAAAAAAAAAAATCTTTTGTCATAGGCGCAGGAGACTTGAGTACCATTCCTAGGCACTTTAGAAACACCTGTCCAGGAGGGTGCCTTGCTCAGGGTGACCTGTCAGGCAATTTGGCAAGCAAAAGTAGAATACTGCTGCTTAGCTCTTACTAAGCACTGGTGAATTTCTTTTATCGACTCCCTGTCATACAGCCTGCTTTCTATAAGGTTCACTTTGACGTCTTGCAAACTAGACATCACGGTGCTTTATTGCTGTACCCAACACAGTCTTCCGAGGAGAATTATTTTTGAATCATGATTGTAACTACAATATTGCTCCTCATTAACAGAAGTAAATTAAATCTGTATATCATGGGCCCTGTGCCAAAGTGTTCTGAAGTTATAGGGATGACCAAGGCCTAACATTCTCTCTAAGAAGGCTGTTAAGACCAGAGTTCTTGGAGGCAAGGCCATTACAACTCTGAGATTGCTTCTATTCCGCTTTCCTTTTCAGTTCTTTTCCTTGGCTTTGTTTTTTTCAGTGGATGCTATCCTATTTATATGTGAAAAGAGACTGAAATTGCTGGGTTTTATACTGTCTTTTGAGTAAATATTACCCTTTCCTTAGAAATAAGAAGGTTAGGAMGATTACAAGATGATTATAATGCTTAAAAGTCAAATCGAAAGAATGGAACAACCCAAGTTAATCTGCATTTTTGAAGAGGCTTCCTGCAGTATCATGTCAAATAGAACAAATAAAAAACTGCACTTCTCTCTCTGAAGAAAAAAATAATAGACGAGTCAACTGAAAAATTCTTAAAAGCCCTCATAGAATACATTAAAATTAGTTTAAAAGAGTTGTAAGGTACTACTGTGTCACTGTCATACATAGTAGTAGCTAAATAATCTAACGTCCAGAATAAACACTCTAGACCAATGTATTGATGAGATGGAAAMACAACTTATTAAACATGACACAAAAATATTATGCAGGGGAAAATTAAGCCAACCAGAAAAAACACAAAATGTGCTATTGAAAGATAACAAGGCAATAAATAACAAAGTAGAAAAGCTTGCAGATAAATCTAGGTCCTATAATGGGTTCATCTCGGGGATGTGAGAAAGAACAACAGCATGAGCTTTCAGAGCCAGGARGTCAAAGGACTTTTGGATTTAAACACAGGAGAAGTCTCCTGGTACACAGAAACCACTGTGTCAGAAACAAGTGAAAGCAGCTCAAGTGAGGTGAGGAGAAAAGTTCTGAATTTCTGTTTAAAGGCCTTGTGAGACAGATGAGGTTAACCTAACAACTAGGGAAGGGTTTCTCTCTGAAGGGCAAACCAATCTGTTCTTCCTAAAAATATATCCAAAGGCAAGCACTGTTCTACCTACTCGAATCACAYAGGCAGACATTTCTCATACTGCTAAGTAAACTCTAAGAAAAACAAAACAAAATGGTAATAAACAAAAATATACGTGATGGAATGAAAATTTTGTTTTACTAATTAGAAATAGATATGAACTACAAAATACAAACCTAGATCTGTCATGTAATTGCTTCAGCTCTTGGGGCTGTCCATTAATAGTTGGAGTTTTTGTTAAGTTCATTATGTAAATAAGGTCCAGCTGTGAGATTTAGATTGGGCTTGGTTCAAAATGATATTTTCCCCAAGTTTTGTAGATGTTTTGGGCTKTTAATCAAACTCATGCCTGTGTAAATTTAAACAAATCAGGAAAAAAAAAAATAGGACCATAAAGATTTAAGAAACGGAAAAGTAA
The DNA here is from genome assembly GCF_003343005.1 of Rhea americana. NCBI lineage: Eukaryota > Metazoa > Chordata > Aves > Rheiformes > Rheidae > Rhea > Rhea americana. Next base: position 1,001,399 of record NW_028185694.1, on the reverse strand, counting down.
GTAGTTTCATATTGCTGGCTATTTAGACTGAATAGAATTTATTTGTTTAATTATATATATTTTTTAATCCAGTGATTGTAAAAGGTAAATGATATTATATGGTTTATTCATAGGAACATGTGTGAAGRCATGTTAAGTTCCTGAAGACCTAACAGACCTGTATGTCTAAAGAGTTCTGTAGTAACTGATAAATAATAATGAATTATGCAAGCTGTGGAAGCTAAGGTCAGGTTTCTCTAAACTTTTCTCCTGTTAAGTAAATTTACTTTAGCTTTGTTTTATAGCAWGTAGTCTTTTGCTCTTTGCATTACAAAGATTTTTTACTATTTTTATTAAAATTTTGTAAATAAATGTGAGAACATATTACATAGTACTTGAACAAAAAGCCTACTAAAAAGAGGATAGGAAGAGTGGTATTACCTGGAAAAGTATAAAATTTATAAAATTAAATTTCTTTTTTTTTTTTTTTTTGTCCATGTTATTACTAATAAATCTAGTATGGAATAGATCTTTGATCACTATATATTTTTGTAGTTCTATTTCATCAGTGGAATATCATATATATGTAACAAATTTGGCTATGGATTCAGTTCGAGCAGAACTGACTGAAAGCTTTGAAAGCTGACAAATAAAAGCAGTGAATTTGATTCTCTGATGTACAGATGGTTTTATTTATTTATTTATTTGTTCTCTAAGTATTTGTACAGCTACTGGGAATTCATGAAAAATATAGTGAATCAAAACATTTCATAAAATTTAGCATGAAAAGTCATCCCACAGGTGCATTATCCGGTATTTGCTTTTCATCATTCTCCCATTTAAAAATGTTCTGTGAGTCATACACCATCTGACTTAAATGAACAGTCACACAGTAAAAATTAAAAAAAGGAAGAAAATAGAACAATCATTATAAATAATTTACTAATAAACTATAGTTACTAATGCAACTCTTCATCCAATCCTAACAAATTACAAATGCTAAAAATGTCAGGATCTGTTTGTAAATGATTCATTATACAAAAGGCAGGCAAAGTAACAAATATTACTTGTGAAGAAATGTTTCACTGGCTGTAAGCGAGAGTAATAATAAGAAGTCTAGGTTAAAGGATAACAGTTAGAAACTCGCAATGTTTAAAGAGAGAGGCTTTGGAAAGGTCAATATTCAAAGCGGGAAGTAATTAGAGAGGGAGACAGAAGAAATGGCATTTATTGTTAATATTAAATTTGGCTGCCCTGAGGACAATTCTATTTTGTAGCAGTTCCAAGGTGCAGAATATTTGCTCTATTTTGCAAAAGAAACAAGGCTTTTTTCAAATATAAAATCTGCCCCCCAAATTCTTGACAGTTTATAATGTGTATATGTGTAGCTTGTTTATAAGCAATGTGCAAGAGCTATCATAGGTCTAATTTCTTCTACGTGATTCGCAGCAGCCTCTTTGTTTCAGAGTATTGTGGCAYGGACAAAAGAATTTAGTAAAGTCCCCCAATGGTGTAAGAAGAAGGCTAAAAATATTTTTGCCACCTAGCTCCCTATGAAAAATCACCACATGAATAAAACTGATGAAAGCAGCACATTCTTGAATATTCTGATTCCTGTATGAAAGCATAAACAATTCCTACAAACAAAATTTCAGTTAATCGGAAAGTTTTGCCATGCTGAAAGCTGCTGATTGTCATCTAGGCTGTGTTTTTCATAAGTCCACAGGAGAGGCCTGGTGAAGAGGCTTTGTTATGAGTGCTGCATGGGAATCATGATAATGATGAGAATGAAAAGCTTGCAGTGAATGGTATTATTCATCAATCCATGTGATTCAGGGCCTAATCATAAATTTTCTCTTGTTTTCTGGGGACTCTGGGATCAGCCCAGCAACAGAACAAAGGAGAGATGACAACTGCTAATAGGGCTGAGTTCTGATGGTGCTTTTTATTGCTATCTCTTCTTTAAAAGATTAATCTCTAAATTGAGTACTTGCAGCTTTGGCTTGTATATCTCTGGCATTCCCCAGCTGTTTATTTTTGCTTCTGAGATTTTTGATGTTCACTATAATGAAATTGTGTTAGCACATTCTTTAATCTTTTACTCCGTCTACAATCTCAGGCATTATGCATAAACTTGTACAACAGGCTGTTATAAAGGATATGTTCTGTTTTAATGTAATAACCACCATGGCATCCTATATATATTAGTGCCTAGGAATGACATTCTTGCTTTTTACCTTTAGCATGAATATGCATTATTTTTGCTGCAGCAAGAGTTATGGATATCATTTATAACTATCATTTCTTTATACCTTTTAAATATGAGCACATGCCTGTGCATTGAGTGGATAGCCAGTTTGTGAACCATCTGTTCCAACCAATTTCTATGGGTTGTGACCTTCGGTCACTGTTTATCATACAAAACATTTGTATCTTTCTTTGACTGGTCAATCCTGAAATCACATATTTATATGCTTATATTCAAGGTTATTCACTGTCTTATTCAAGCAAAGCATTCACGTGAACAGTTAACCATATGCACACTTGCTGGATCTTGCCATAAGGTGCGCAGGGCATTTCTTGCAGGCACTACTGTGCTTAAAGCCATATTCTATTATGAAAGAAAAAAGAAATATAACATAACAGGTTGGATCAAATGATTTTTATGGTTTTAATCTTTAGTTATGCTGTACACCAAAGGTTTCCAAGAAATTAAAGTTTATTAAATTAAAGTCACTAACAGATCTGGTGCTCATTGCAACTGATTATATTCTGATACCAGCATCTTCATAAGAAAATAGAAGAAAACTTTTTATGGACATTGCATTTGAGTGAAGACTATTATTATTAGTGTCATTACTGATGTTGTTACTGTTACTATCATTACTGTTGTTACTGTTAACGCTGATGTTGCTTAACTTCAATAAGTAAAGGTTAGTTTATTATCATTTATTTTGAATGTCCAGTTATTAATAGCTGCCATCATGGGAAAAGGAGGTTCTCTGTCATTAGTATTATAATCTCATTTTATTTTAYATCTAAACATAAGCTATTTTATGGCTATGGAGGGAAATAGGCACTTCTAGAGAACAAGCCATGAGAACAATTCCAGATATTTATTATTTAGGATAAAATAAACTCATCTATAATGAAACTCTTCATGGACTATGATGAAAGGCTAGAAAAATAGCTCAGAAGTAAGAATAATCACATTAATTCCATCTTAGGTTTTGTCCATGATGCCAGTGCTTACACTGTGGACATGTCTGATTTCCCAGTATATTGTGCGCTTGTTCCTTCCTTTTAAATGATTAACTTCTTGGGCTGAATACTTCGAATCAAGACGAACAAGGACAGAGGCAGGTTGATGCTGCAAGACTGATTTCATACCTCAGTAATCCTTACCTCCGCACACTGAGGGAAGCTTTTCCTTTCTACAAGACTAGTCTGGCAGCTGGAAATTGGAAGACAGCTTCAAGAAAGAAAAGAAGGTCTGTGGGTTATCTTTCCTATACACTGRAATTGTACGTGGTGCGTCTGCACCGATACCACCTTGCTCCTTGGAGTAGTCAGCCCTCCATTTCATCTTAGAGAGGTCTGGCATGCATAATATTTGCCATTTCATTTCAAAATGAAAACTATCAGGACATAGCATTAACTATATCTCTTTGCAGTGCAATAAAAGAATAGATGCATAAGCTGTTTATAAAGTAAAATATGAATCTGAAATAGTAACTATGTGTCACTGTATGAAAAGATTGAAGCAAAAACTTTATGACCAGTGTCTGTAACTTTAGCAGAGCAACTTAGCCATGACACAGAAGTCATGAGAGATTGTCTCTATGTTACCTTTTATTAAAAAAAAAGACTACCAAAAAAACTATTCTGATGTCATTTCATGAATAAAACTGTCTTTATTAAGAAAATTTTCTGACAAGAATTATCAGACTGTGTGTGAGTCACTAAGATTACCAGTAGTGAAGTCTTTAAACCATAATTTCTCTATAAAATGGATAATCTACACTTTAAGGAAATTTTTAAATAATTTTCTGATACAGTTTAGAGAGGCTATTTTCAATGTTTTGAGACTCTTTTATTATGGAATATCAAGACTGTCTATTTTTCGTACCTTGAGTAATACAAGACAAGGATCTTGTAGTCATTGACCCAGAAATTATTTTGTGTATTGATATGAGATTACCCATAAAATTATGTGGCTAATGCAGATGCAATTCAGGTATCTTGAATCTAACAAAATCCCACAGAATTCAAGGCTAGAATAAAGATTTCTGAGACACATGCTGATATCCTCTCTAGTAGACATCTCTGGTTCCTGCAAATAAGAACCTTGAGAGCATACTATGAGAATAATTGGTGAAGAAATGTCTGTTATTTCAGTTGCAATGAGAACTGTGAACTGCTGCTCCTCACGTTGAGGAAGAATTAACTCTGACATTCAATAAAGGTAGCTATCATATTGGCATTTAAATTATTTAACTCCTCCTGGGAATAAGTGGACTTTTTTCCCTAATATGCCTCAAAAAGAATTTTAAATACACCAAGGATCCATTTTATTAGCATTGCTGTGTAATATCTTAGCAATAATGATACTTAATTCTTATTTTGCTTGAGCATACTTAGTATAAAATAAGAATGATTACATTCACAAAGTGATGGTGGCAGTCAAGCTGGCTTGTGCAGGTCCTCTTTGCCTGTTGTATCACCGATTTCATCTTCAGTRTTGACTGTTAAGCCAATTGAGGTAAATTACTGAGGGGAGAATTGATAAACTTGAAACAATATTTGGGTTTGACAAAATTCATAGTACTAAGGATCATTAATTAGTATGAATGGATGGATATATTCAGATGCACTGAAGGACAGGACATGTTGCTGAGAAACCCTAGTTTTAGGGACAGTCTTTCACTCTGTTTCTTCAGAAAGCCTCACTCAGTGCTTGGACCTTCCTAATTGTAAATTTGAGAGGTATTTGTCAACACTGGTGTCAAAACGGTGGAAAAAAAAATAAATAAAAAGGCCACAATATTCCATTTGTCCCCTTTAAGTCGTCAAACATATGTTTAATTCAAATGTGAAAAAGTTGCACTGAAATATTTCAAATAATTATATCTGTCCTTATCAAAACTTAACTGCTGCGGATATATTAACTTGTCTAATATTAGCGAAATTATTTATAAAATGTTCTTTTTCTGACACGAAAGAGGACAAAATATTACCTGTTAGGGGAAATAGTAAGCTTTCCCATTACTACTCATATCAGGATTAATTTTAATGCCTCATGTTTGAAGATGACTAAATAAAACAAGACTGCGTAAGTGGTCCTCATGCCATCACCGTTGATCTTCTGTGAATATATTATTTCTTTCAAAAAGAATGAGCAGACACTGCAATGAAGCGTTATCATTCCTTTCTCTTTTTATAAAATAACATGAAGAATTCACCACAGTTTAAATGTGCAGGAGCGTTTTCTGCTGATTCAGTTGACAGAATATGTCTTTGTTGTGAAAGGCATTCTGTCTAAGAACAAAACTTACAGTTTTATTTGCTGTCACACTTTCCTTGTTCTTCAAACAACTCAGAGCASAAGTCATATAATGTGGTGGAAAGAGGGCAAGGAACCAAGAATAATGTAATTTACTATTCATATTTCAAAAAAAAAAAGAAAGAACCCTCCCAAAACTATGGTGTGTTAGTTGCATTACACCTTGTTCCATGTGCAAGGAAAAATATCTGTGCAAAGTAATTAAATTTAGCCTATGTTGAGATAGTCTTAGTCATCTCCTGAATTACTCTCATTGCTCTTAGGGAAAAATGTGATCCTCTTAGTTGCSTTTTGTGATTTTTGAATCAATTTTGTGGTAGTGAAATATAGTTGATGATCTGCCACTACTTTATTGCTCTTAAAAAAATTATTTTCTGAGTTGAAGACAGAACAGATCTTCTCTAATTTAAGAACCTAACTTTTYCCCTAAATTTTAGGAGCCTAAAGAAGTAGTCATCCAGTAAGTGTTAAGATTTCCTGTCTAGTTAGCAAACAGAGAAAAGTGGTTTTCAAGTCCTCCAGAGGGAGACCTACTTCTGTAGAAATAATGGCTACTGCTGTGAACAGATACTGAGTGGCATCTCAATTTAGCATTTCAAGTGGGCAGATTGTAAGTCAGAAGAGTAGCACTCCTTATGTCTTTATTCTGCTAAAATGATCAATGTTAAACTTTGAGCTGGAATGAAAGCTTCGTACTGAATTACAAAACTGTTTCATGCCATGCACAGAGATATCAATTGGCAGACAAACTAACAAAGACTAGAAAGCAAAGCTTGCAGGCTCACAAAATAGAATTATATTCTTTTTCAAAGAGAGTGCAGCTATCTTTCTTGTCAAAGAGCATTATTTCTTTTCCCGGTAGGCCGGAAACTTCCTTTAATTCCCAATCAGATTATGAAATAAGTGACTTCAACCCATATCCTGTGCATAGGTTAACAGTTAATCACCTGTCTGCATCCACACATCCCACCTAAAGTGCCTAATTAATTTGTATGCAAGGAAACAAGATTATCAATTTACAGGACAGCCCAGAGGGCAGCTTTCTTGGATATTTTAAAAGAAGTTTTGAATAGAGATACAAAAATAAAAATTCTACTTCCATCAGTTTACTAGGTAGAACCATATACAAGATGCGCTTACTGAAAAAGAGATGATTGGAGAAAGAGTAGAATATGTTGCTCTAGAATATGATTGCAAAGTTTATAAGGAATCTGAAAAAATTTGTAAGATAACTACAGTTCTAAATGTTATTTAAATACCACTGTATATAAAGGATTGTCTTTCCTGTTTATTTACTTGATACTTATATATTTTATGTTCCTATAAAAGGTTGTATACATAAAAGCTGTTTCAAATATCACTCTAAGATATATTATATTGTGATTTGCTACTACAGAACAATTAGTTATCCCCATGTATATGGTCCACCATGATTAGGTGGACTTTGTTTTCACAGTTGGATTTTTGCCTGAACTTTTCATTGCTTCAAGGAGTCTGAAATGTCCAAAATTTTATTGAAGAGGAATATACCACATAGATTTATTACTACTACACAGAATTTTATTGTGGTCTGAATTGATTCCTGCCAGCAGTGTGAGTATGGGACTTTTTTTCTGAACTGCTCTGTGGTATCAGATGATTTATCCTCATCAGGAGAAATAGGTGACTTTGGTTTAAAGTTTTCTGTTCTGTTTCCACAAACACAGTTTGAGTGGTGCTGKTTTTTTTCCATTTATGAGACTTCTAAGACTAACTCTGAAAAGTTTAATGACTATATTGTGCAAACTTAGTTACAGTCTTGGCTGATGCCTTGTACTGATAACTATTGGATGTTATACAAACAGACCTATATGATGGTATTGCCTATAGCGGAAGGGAGATGGATTCAATGACTCTTGCCTTCCTATATGCCTTTAATATTCATTTATTTTATTAAATTACATCATTGTTTGATTCTGATGGTGTAAACACCCAGAAGAGTAGTGACCAGTGTCAGATCTTTCCATTCCTAGTAAGCGATATAACTAATAGGCATGAGAGACATATTATCTTACTTCTCCGATCTACTACATTTTCAGTTACAACAACCACAAGGAAATAGCTTCAGTAAAATGTCTGCAGAGAAGCCTGCCTCCCCTTTTCTACTTAGTTTGCTGCTGAGGCATTTTTTGAAGGTGTGARATGGAGATTTGAATTTCTTAGGCAGTGAATTTGAAAGTATCAAGCAGAGCTGAAATAAAAGTTTAATCTCTCAGCTCCTGAGTGTAACAACCAGGCTTAGATAAAACAGGACAGCAGCTCCTATTAGTGTCCCTAATGTCATAGACTTTTAGAAAAATCCTGTTTTAGCAGGAAAAAATATTTTCAGGGTGTTGTTGCCCACGCCAGTCCCTATGAAAAATATRTGATTTGTGGATCCAAAATGGGCTCAAGTGTGAGAGAACAGCTGAGCAGTCAGCCAGGACTGAAATGCTCCTGGGTATTTGCAGAAACAGAATTTAAGAAATAAGAGAACTTGGAGAAAATTTAGGTGCCACCTGTGTTAAAGTTTTTGAAGTTCGCAGACCTGGCTTATGCACAACCCTGCTAAACACTACAGTGTGGACATAGCTCATGGTCACATAAGGATGGAGTTAATGAATGAACTGTGTGTGTGGGGGGGTTGTTGTTTGTTTGTTTGTTTATCCTTGGCTATAGCTGTGTTCCTTTATTAGTAATGTTCCCATCTGTGTAGGACAAACTACTTTCCCTCTCCTCCWCAAGAATGTGATGGCATCTGCCATCAGTCATCAGAGCAGTGACTTCCAGTGAAGTTTGGCAGGGACAGAAAAGTTGATTCAGATGATTTATACTTAAAGAATGTAAATGCCATTGTTTAAATCTCTGGATTTGATTACATATAAAAAAATCCCAAAGAAAATAAAGAGCGTCAACCCACAGATGTTCTAAGTTGCAAGTCACAGTAACCCAGAGAGTGTAATCTCAATATTCGGGGTCTTTTGCCAGTAAAGCCACTTTAATCAACCAGATCAGAKATGGTGCATGCAGCAGAGGCTATTTATTGCTTGGGTAGTACYGCATGGCTAACTCAGAAAGTGAGTTACCCATGGCACCCCCAAGGCTCTGCCAGTTCTCCTGTTATTGCTTACTCTTTGGTAACAGTATGTGCTGTTGCTTGCAGGTTGTCACTCCCTCTCCATGCCATCTCCCCAGAACACGTCTGACGTGTGGGGGCATAGAGCTATATTTTAAAAAGGGGCATCATATGGTGGCTAACACATTCATCTTCATGTATGTCCATCCTTACATATGCATACACTCTTCAGTCTTTGACATTCAGACGGTTTGTTAGTTTTGTCATATTTATTAGAATAAAGACTGAAAAAGAAATGGTGATCCCTTCCAGCTCTACAGAAGTACCAGACTGCCAGCTGTTTAACAGGAATGCTTTTCAACAAACAAGAGTTTTTCTCTCCTTGCTTCTTGTGCTAGAGAGAGTGGTCAGTTCACTAACATTGGAACATAAATCAAATTCAGCAGCAMATGATTGTTTTTGCTTTCCAATCAACTCTATATAAATATCAAGCCTATTTTTTAACAGAACAGCCTTGTGGAGACATTATTATTTTTTTTAATGCTTATTTAGCCCATGGAAAGAAGATTTATTCTGTTTTAGCAAGAGACTTTGATGCTTATATTGTTCTTCCTAGAAGACTGATATTTCAATGATGATATAATATTCTTTCTCAGAGTGGAATCACCRCTATTTTATCCATGAAATTACTGTGCATGTTTATTCATTTTAACTAGAAATATGCTGGAAGGATTTGATGCAAATTGCAACATATTGAAGGCAGTTTATTCTGTTCATATGCAAGTATCGAAATAGATAATAATTTATTAGCTATATTATTTCACCTAATTTTCAGTTACTATGTAGAGTATTGCATGATGGGGCAAACGTTTTCTAGGCATGTCATTTTCGTCTGAAATAATAGTACTGGTCTGATGCTCCAGGTGATGATTTTCAATTTTCCTCATGCTTTYTAAAAAACATTCTCTTTTTGCCTTCAAAGTAAATCTGGCCGTTTTATGACGTGATCAGTATTTCAGCCCATGCTAGAGGAAAGCTAAAATAGACACTGGTTGCAGAAGTGTACTACTATATAATTTATACATCATCCAGCAAATTTTGCCCTGGGATAAACCTGTACTACGCAATTAATTTAAAAAGCAGTTTTCATCCTAATGTTTTTATTTTTTAACTTTTTATAAAAAACTTGATTAAATACAAGTATTTTATGAAGTAATGCCTGGAGGTTCTTGTCAGTCTTTATTGTGTCACTTCTTAAGCTTAAAATCATTTTCTGAGTTAAGAATTCCTGTCCTTTTAGACAGGCTTCACCTTCCTTTTTTTAAGCAGTAAGTCTGAGAATAAACAGCTGTTTGTGCATCTTATGTATTTGCAGATCTCTAACACTTTTTACTCTACAAAAAAACAAGTGATATTTAAATTCATGTCTACAATAGTTATTCATTATGTCAGCTACATGGAAAAACAATTTAATTATGAAGTTTAATTTTTTTTTTCTTCTAATAGTAGAGTTTATCAGTGATAATAAAAGTTATTAATATAGTTTTGAATAATCTGTTTTCTACTTAAAATATTCTGTGATAAAGTTAGCAAACAGAATTCATTATTGTCAAATGCTCCATGTTTTTGGCTAGCAAATTCACATTTACTTTTATTCTTAATAYTAAATTATTTCTGACTTTTTGTGTTCTTTGTGGTATTTAGCTCATCTCTTCCCTAATAAATGTGCTCATGTTTAGCAGTTGTTCATAGCTTTATTTAACTCTATATTAGCTCTCTTTTCTTTTTAGTGACTCTTCAAATAACTCTACATAGGATCAATAATTAAAAAAAAATATATTTCTTTTTAGCAATATATATAAAATAGAATTTTTACTTTTTCACTTCAGAATCCTAGAAAAGAAGAGACTTTTTGTTGCTTGGACTGCTCTGTTCCCAGAATAACTAGGCTRTGATTCCTGGTGTCATCAAAATGTGTATACTATCTAATATTCATGATCCTGTCATAGTGGTCAGGCACCAAACCTAAGATGGAAGAATAGTGAGTCAAGCATGAGCTGCATATTGTTGGGTTTTGATGGTTATAACAAATGATATATCAAGAACCCTGTAAAGTAATGAGCACAGTTTGGAGGTAGAAACCATATTTTGCGCCACCCTTTTTCCTTTGCATCTAGATCAGCTCTGTATAGAAATGTACATTTTATTCCTCTTTTATTGATTCTCTTTAGACTTGGTACCTCAAGATATAAAGATGGATTAAAAAAAAAAAAAAAAGGAGAGAGAGGAAAAAAATAGCAAACACATCTAGAGAAACAAAGTTCTCAATAGTCAGGAGTGGGGCCTGACTTAAAATTTATGTGCCGTTCTTCTATCTGTTAAACAGTGGGTTAAAATAAGCAACTCTATTCTCCTCCAACCTACACACATTTCTCATTGGGTTCTATTAAGTTGCCCAAAACTACTTAAGCTTAAAAAGAATGACATTAAAATTCAATTTTTCTTAACCACCCGTAATGTGAGCTTAGTATAAGAACATATGAAAGGCGATTCATCCAGAACTGAGTAAAGGTCTATCAGCCGAAGATGTGACCTGTGATGCTAGGCAAAGGATACCACAACAGGGGAAGATACAGTGATGCTGCTCTGGGACTCCTACCTAGTACCATGAAATACTGCTTTTGAATTGACTGACATCAGCAGCTGATTTTCTGTCATGCTGGATTATTCTGTGTGTTTGTCTGACATGAAAGTAATTGTTTTCTGTTTTCCTGGACAGATGATTTTACTGGAAGTACTGGTAGCAAAGCAGAAATTTTACTAAGCTCAGATTCTTTCACCTTTGAAATGTTTTATTTCTGAGTATTCTTTGCAATTATGTAGCAAGTGCAAAGTTCTGAAAGGTATAGTTGCTTAAAGCTCCTGTCCTACAGCTTTCTTTAATCAGTTTCTCTGTATTGTTTCTCCTTAAAATCCTCTAAGGGTTCCTCAGCTCTGCTGTCACACAGATTACTATCTTTATAGATGCATTAAGCATGCAGTAGTTGATTGACAGTGTAATCCACATTTTTATATGATCGGGTGGCAGCTGCCTCCCAGGAGTAATGTCTTCAGGATTGCGTCTTTTATACAGAGATCAGTGATAAATCTCCCATTTTCAACCTTGATGTTTAGCCTAGGAAATTGACTCTGCTTTTTCTGTACTCAAGGGTACATTTTTAAACCTGGCTCAAGTTTTGAGGAAAACTTGTTAATCACTTTGGGCTCTTCTGTAAGTATTGTCATAAGAAGATTTTGGGTTTACGACATTTACTTGATTTATATGATAACTATGATGTATAAGGAGTGAATAGTYATTTGCATTCCATTTACTATTTAAAAGTTTTATTCATTCCCATGGGATAAATTTAATCAGATTGTGAACATATGATTTCTGCCTCTATACTGAGCAAGGTGACTCCGTGTCATCCTGTGTTAGCTTCATATGTGAATAAACTGTGTTCCCCAGAGTTGTGTGTGTTAAGATCCTCCTCCTTATATATGAACCCTTTGGTTGTTATGGGTAGTAGAGTTGGTTTAATATACTAATTAAAATCCATATTACATTATCATATATATGTAAAATAATCACTTCCCCATGAAGAAGATGAAACATTTAAATATTGAATAGAGTTATTTAGCTTTTTCTCTAGGATAATCACTGGCTCAAGTGAGTGAGCCAAGGCTTTACTGTCTGAAGTTTGAATTGGTTGAGCTTAGCCTTGRTGTTAAAGAATCAGAATATAGTGTACAGGTACCCAAATGTGTAGCTATTCTTGCAGCTGAGGAATATTTGAACACAAATATAAAAATAAAATAAAAATATACTTTTAAAAGTAAATATCTAACTCAAATAAGTCTAGTTCATGCTTGCATTGACACTAGTGGTAGTTTTCATCACTTGTTGCAAATTACTCCACATAACATGCTCAGTTATGGCTGATTTTAGACCAGGAAATCTTTTTTGTGGTATTCTCCTTTGTATCTAATTTAATACAGGAGTTCACATCTATAGATGAGCTAAAACTCTCAAGTAACTAAATTTACATGAAATAACTTCTCAGTTGAGATAGCTCAATTTTCAGTCATTAGRTTTATTAGTGGCAACCTATTTTCCATGGGGAACAGATACCTCTCTGGAAAAATTCTTAGTCAAAAAGTAAGTTCTGTGTTGAAAAAGCCTACCTGCCTAGGAAAGTGTCTCAGGGACTGATGGTCCTGGGGTGGGCTGAGATGGGGCTGGGGCTAGGAGCGGGGGAGGCTGAACGGGGACAAGGACAGGGAGGACTGGGGAGTGAGCGAGGCCCTGACCCTGCGTTTGACTGCACATGGATACTCAGTATTTCCCTTTCAATCTAATAAAACTGTTATCCAACGAAAAGCTGAAACTTCTTCCTCCATCAGRAGAGATGGAGTGATTGGAGAAGAGGGTATTGAAGTGTTGTATAAMTATGAGATTCATATGTATGTATTTATACATACCACAAACATGAATAAGCTTGTGCCAGGTAATGATAAAGAACTGGAATATTGTCCAACTAGGTGGTGATGAAAATGTAAAGAAATAATGAAATATTACATACTTGGGAAACAGAAAAGGTAGGAAGCATCATCTGAATTAAAAACAAACAAAATAAAACAAAACATAGAGAATATATTTTAATATATTATTTTATATTTAACAAATTCCAGATCTGAAAGCATATTATGTTACTAATAAAAATAAATAAATAAAATAAATAATAATACTTTGAAGGGAGTGATATGTATTAAATGGTGTTAAAGAGTTACAGAGCTCTGTTCCCCATCAGAACTGAACCCTCATTGATTCAGTTCWGAAGATTATACCAAAAAGTTAAAAAGAGGTTCTGAGGGGAGGGAAAGGGGGGACGGAGAGAAGGGCTTCTTATTAGAGATAAACTGAATTAAGGGSACACAGAAAATATAAGTTTGGAAGTTCTCATCTGCTGAGCTTTGTTTCCCAATATTTTAAAAGGCTTTACATTTAAAATGATATAGATTTTTAGATTCTATACCTATGCACTACATRTTCCTTTAGACGGTTTTATTTAATTTGTCTTCATAGTACATCCTAGTGGACAGAAAATGGGAGTCATCTCATCTAGAATTATCTAGAGAGGAAAGCATATCTAGAGCATCTCACCTAGTCACACTAGGTTGCTTTTATAGTCAATGGAGAGAAATAGTCTTAAAAATTTTAATAGTTTAATATATTCTAATATATAATTCTTCTGCTCTACTTTAGAAATCTACTTTAAGATGAGATCAATTTTTTTTCTAGTAATTTCTGTTTGTCTCACTGGACCATAAAGTTAAGCTAAATGGTTAACTTAGATGGAAGTATCCACCAGAGAAATATTAGTGAATACTARTAAAAATTCTGAAGTGAGTCTTCCACTTCCAAGCTTTCTTCTCTAGAACCGTCTTGAATTTTCAAAGTAATTTTGTAAATGTATAAGGTGCTGGTTTATGCTAGGGGTGAATTCAATTCTGATCTATTTATATCCTGAAGCACATTTTGTCTTTAAAAACTCCTGTCTTCTGATGGTGTAGTTTTTGCTCCCAATAGGTGCAGTTCAAAGGACCACAGCCAGAGCCCTCCATTCTCTATGCAACTAATGGAAAGAGATAGATGCCTTTGGAGGAAGAGCAGAAAGCATGTAAATGAGAAGACTAATGAAGCCGATGGTAGAAAGTGGGGATGCTTTTCGTACTGCTGACCTTTCTGCTTCAATTATACATTCAAAAGTGTCAAAACTTCAGGATTCTTGTGAGTATAAATGTCACTGCTATTGCAGACATTTTAAGTGAGTTATTCTTATCTTAATAGTTCTGTGTCCAGTTAGGAAATTTCCACTTGTTTTAATGAGTGCAAGGTAATGGTTTCTGAAGCTATATTGTTCTTTAATTAGATAAAGTTGTACTTTAGATACTAGAGCTGTGTAAATTATAGCAAAGGAGCCTGAAAGCAGCATCGAACTCATTGGTCTTTTTCAAATTTGGCAGGCAGTATTACTGATTAGACAATCATTTTGCAATGCCTTTATCCAATTTCTTGAAGTTATAATGCATCACAGTGGCATTGATTTTCAGTTTTTAGTTTTGATATTGTAAGTCAGATATCCTGTTTCCAGCTGTGGACACTGTAATGGTTCAAAGGAAGATGAACTACCCTTTGTCTACTCTAATAATGCACTTAGACAGTTGTGCAATACCTTTTCTGATAGCTACAGGCAATGCTAGCAAAGGTAAGCATGCTGCTCGAGTAATTTCACTGGCTTTGTAGACAGATTAGTGMATTTACTTGTCCGTTGACAAATTAAAGGTGGAAGGATAGTGCASTGTCCCTTTTCTTGACAATGCATTTCACATTCTGTACCTTGGCTGATGTTAGTAACCTTCAGCCGACCTCTGGCAAAATATTGAAACCAAAACATTCATTTCCAGCTTTCCTCGTACCCCTTTCACTTATGCTTAATTACCTTGTCTTGCCGGCCATGTCCCAGTGGGCTGAAAGTGGAGGACCTTTTGCACACCAGCATTCACGTCTCATGATTGCTTAAATTGTGTCTCCTTTTTGCGGCCAAGAGGAAGGGGGAATGAGACTGTGCATTGCTGAGAAGACTGAGCAGGACCAGCTGCTTCAGAAGTAGCAGAAAAGAGATTTCCTAAAAAAAAAAAAAAAAAAAAAAAAAAAAAAAAAAAAAAAAAAAAAAAAAAAAAAAAAAAAAAAAAAAAAAAAAAAAAAAAAAAAAAAAAAAAAAAAAAAAGTGCAAATTCTTAAAGGAAAGGGAATGCCTTGCTTTGGAGATTGTACTGTTTTCCTTGAGCACTGGAAAAGCAATGATAATTGAATAATGTTCAGAAAATAGGTATTAAAAAAAAGACAAAAAATAATAAACAAAGAAACTAACTTTTATAGGCAGACTTAGCAGCACATAAACAATTCCTGGATGTTCAAAAAGTTCTTGAGGTTTACATAAATAAAGACCAATTCCRACCAGATAGTTTGAATGCTCTTTCAGAGGCTAAGGTCACTTAGTGGATGCAGGCCACTCTGTATTGGTTACCCTATCGGCKAGAGGAAAGACCCAGCAGATGTTTWGTTTGCCAGTATGCTAATCTTGTGGATGTAAGAAATGCAGTCTACTACTGACTGAGGCAGACCTGAGTTTACAATGTACAATGCGCCGTATTACTTGTGTTTTGTACATCCTGTGCATTGCCATCTAGCTGCAGCTAAACAGCTGCAGTGCAGATTTCTGAAGTTGCTCAGTGTGAACCACCATTTCTGGGATAGGTCAAAGCCTGAAATTTCTCTTTAGTGTCAGGATGTAGAATCTTCCTAAAGATTTTAAAATTAGTTGTTCTTTCTAATGGGCCTCTGTATAACTAAAGATCCTTCAAGAAAGTAAGCTGGCTCACAAATAACCTGTAAGTTTACATGATTTCAGGGTGAAACTAGTTCAATGTTTCTTGCAGTCTCCTTTGTGTTTGGGTTGTAGGAGAGGCATAYATTGCAGTATATAACTTCCATTGCTTCCAGGTGAAAGTGCAGTTTATAGTTCTTAAATCAACCTTAACTTATCTGCTTCCAAATGTGATATTTGCCCATGCTGGTAAACAATATTCAGTATATTTTTACCAGCACTAGTCAAGGTCCTAGTCATTAGCGTCCTAGGTGATGCTCATACAATACTGTTTTATTTTTTCACTGTTTAAAAAGACTTTCTCAGTAAAGCTTTCAGAGTTTTTAAAAGGTTACACCCAAGCTCTCAGGCAAAAATAGCTTGGATTAATTGACTAACGAAATGTAATATCAAGTGTTTCTTTGATGATATTGTGTAAAATTAGCATGCGTAGCATTTGTAGGACTGAAACCAAAACCACTGTCAGAGAAACTTATTAGCCAAACCTGTATCTCAGGGGTTTGGAGAAATGGGGCTGGTACTATATCCTGCCCTTAAGGTCAGAGAACACAKTTTTTCATAAGCCAAAGCTTTTACTTTGGAGCTATGCATGTATTTCATTAGAGAGGACAAGCAACAGTATCGAAGCTTAGAGTTTTGTCTGTTTGTCTGGAATTTTTAGTTCTCAGGCACCCAAGGATTTCAAGAGTAAATCCATTTTCACTTTGAAAAATGCAATGGAAATCTTGTTAACTGATGAAAATGCTTTTTTACATACTGTGTGTTTTTATTATGCAAGGAGTGATACAGCTCACAGCTGGGTGAGTTCAGAAGAAAACCCTGTTTATGTCTGAACAGTGGGAAGATAATGGTGATGCAAATAAACAAGAGTAGCACTTCCATAAATAGGTTGAAAAAATCATACTCTTTGACTGTTAATATTAGTTTACATATAAGCTGCAGTATCTATGGTCAAGAGAGCTGACTGTATGACTTCAACCACAATTCAATATTTCTTTGGTTGATTTGGTRTTATTTAAATAGGGCCCAGTGTTTTCTTTATAATGGAATTTGCTTTTCAGATGCAGTGTATCTCAATATTTTACAGTGTAAGAGTAGCTTATAACACTCTCATTTGAACTCTTTTCTTCTCATTAAGTTGTTAAACATTAGTACTTCTTTTTTTTTTTTTTGCAACAGTACAATTGGCTAAGGACCTTGGGGATTTATCTATAGTAACTCTCAAACCTCTTTTGTAGTCAGCATTCAGGAAATCAGTTGCTTCCCATTTAAAGCTCCTATTTCTTCATTGTTTGCTACAGTATATGATTTCTTAGACTCCTTAGTTTACATTTAATTGCTGATTTCTGCAAATATTCCACAAATAATTTCTGTCTCACCTCCTCCAGAACTGTTGACTAGAGTTACCCTTTCATAGAGTTTCTAATTTAATTTCCGTACCCTTGCTAATTGTCTGCATGTCAATGGTTTCATGTYTAGTTTCAGCATTTTCTAAGTCTTTCTCAAATACTTCTTTAGTTCTTAACAGTAATTCAAAATACRTGAATCAAAGTGTGTGTTTTCCCAAGCATGGCATTATTATTAACTCAGTTCTTCCTCAAATAACTCTGCCTCAAGGATGGCATATTAGCCTAGGGGAACAATTCTGTTTCTCRGTTGTTCATCTATGGGGATATCTATGAATTTGAACAGCAGAACCGAGACATTCTAAGGTCAAAATATTTTCATGTCTTCCTGCTGTGCTAATGCACTGGGACACTTTTCCACTGGTATTATCTCTAAAAGTYATTTTTATTGCCTCAGCATTGTGTAATATCAATTCCTTTTTGTTTTGCACTTTTCTATTCATTCTTGTGATGCCATTAACAATGGTACAAAAAAGCTCTAAAAGGCCGCTGTTCTCACACAGAGATCATAAGGAGCAAACATCTGTTCTTATCTTACTCCTGCCATCTCTGCAAGTGCTGACTGTACCTGATATGGTTGTTTTCTTTATTTATTTTCAACTACACTTTATTTTTACTCAGATCTTTCACTATGCTTTCATGATGCCATATTGGCCACATTTTTGTTTCTGGCATTCTGCTGTATTGAAAAGATTGTATTTTCTTTCAAAAGATGCACTGAGTGACACTAGATGCCTGCAGCCTCTCTTTTT
The DNA here is from genome assembly GCF_003343005.1 of Rhea americana. NCBI lineage: Eukaryota > Metazoa > Chordata > Aves > Rheiformes > Rheidae > Rhea > Rhea americana. Next base: position 983,115 of record NW_028185694.1, on the reverse strand, counting down.
TTTCAATAGCTGTGTGAATAGCTTACATCTTTTAAGCCTGTCATCCTGATTACCACATTTTTGCCACATAACATCTGAGACAAAGCAGATCAATAGAATAATGGTTACYGCACTGCAGTCTGTGATGCGGATTTGCAGCTTGCCCTCCATAAGGTTGTCATCATCAATAGCAAGGGAATGGCTGCACAGCTGATTTGCAGCAGTTCTCAATGTGTGTTAATTAAATCTGTAATATAGCTGCTAGGCAGCCAGATTTGCAGCCCTCCTGGACAGCTCTTATGTAGCAGTTCAGAAGATTGTAATTAAAGGAGAAACACAATGACTTATACAAATATACAAAAATAAACATAATTCCGCATCGTGTTTTTATGACAAGTAAGCCTCTTGAATGCCAAACTGCTGTTCCAAGATTTGTCCTTCTCATACTCTAGGTAGTTCTATTTGGGGTTGGTAATCAGGTTTCAAGGGATGGACCCTGAAAACTCATCCCCATATCATTCATCCTTACAAACAGGCGTATTGAAGTTTTGGTTTTCAGGACTGGCCTCAGTAACAGTAACTGATAAACAAAAAGAAAAAAAAAAAGAGGTGATAAAACTATTTCATGGAGTTTTATTTAAAAATACCTATGAAACACTTGATGCAGAACTAACTATAAATCTAGTCYGGAATAGAATCTGAAGAGGAATTTTCTATGATTGCGTTTTAACATAAATCTTAACTCCCTTTGGCTATGTTTGCATTGTTATTTGTGAATGTTCTTTGTTATTACTTCTCTGTGAAAGGGAATTTTTTATTCATACAAAACTGATATTTGGCTATGTCTGCAACCATGTGTGCTCTGACTGCTTGCCAAACTGTGAACATGAATTACAAGGAACAGAAAACTTCAAAAATAAGTGACTGCATAAGTAGCAACGCTGAGAAATAGAAGTCTGACGGGGTGTTTGAGATAGAGTTCAGGTCACACAGAAAGTCTGTCTTTGGAAAGCCTTTGCATTTGTTCTGGTTATCCAGCGATGTGTGTGTTTGGGAGTTCAACTCATGGAATCRGCTCTGGAATGGCTGAGTAGCAGGTTTATTGTCCTGTGATTGGATGGTTATGTGACACCGAGAAAAGATACCATTTTCCCAGTAGTAATACCAAAGAAGCAGTAGAATACCTTAAAATTTTGTCATGTCGCTGCATCTTTTGAACAAAAGTTTGGTGACAATTGACAATCTGTGGCTGATGTCCCTTTTCCTTTTCTTACTCAGCCTGTTTCTCCCTGAATGAATTACTCAGGGCTTAGACTTCTTTCTCTATGGAGCATCATTCCACAGGAAGATGTTAGGGAAATGTAGTGATGGGCTCTCCTCTCCTCTTTTTTAGAATACATCAGCATCCAGGAAAGCCCCTTAAATCACTCAGATACCTTCTGGAAACCCATATGCTATTTCTCTTTGTTCCCTGATASAGGAAAGTGTTCTTGATCAAAAGTAAGAAAGAGACAAAACAACCTGCCTCAATCTCTTTCATTCCCCATCACAACCCTGGGGAGACCCTGAAGACTGTTTCATCCTTTTTCTGTAAGAAGGTAAAGAAAAAGTTCTCTAAAGAGCCTTTGCTAAGCCAAATGTCTTAGCCCCTTAGGTGGTCTCAGCCTGGGACTAGATAGGTGAGCTCTGGGCTGTGCAGGGCAAAAAAAAAATAAAATAAAATAAAATGAAATAAATAAAAAAAAAATCAAAGTGATCATGATCCTGTGTTAGATTCCATAGTTGCATCAGCACTTGATATTTTAAGAGTGGATTGCTGCTGCAATTTGCTGCCACAAAGCAACAAATTTAATTATGTTGCTACTGCTTTTAAGACTGTCCGTCCSCAGTCTGCAACCAGTAAGAGCCTAGGGACTACAGGACAGTACTGCCTGCAGCCCCAAGATAAATGGCCCTGGAGAAGAAATCAGCTGTGCCGATCAGGATGGAAGGAGTACAGCAGGAGTCTTTAAAGAGCAGCTGTTAGTCCTTGGTAACGTTGTTTTTAAATAACACATGTGGCAGACAGAGGGTGGGATGGGGTCCTGCTCTTGGCCAGAGTCAGTGTAGTCTTGAGAGGAAAGCAGAAGAAAGATGATCATTCCTTTAACTGCAGAGGAAATTTAGCAGACGTGAGTCTGAGAAGGTGAGTGGGTTTGAAATAAAAGCCTTGCAACAGCTTGTCAAAGTTTAGGATGAGCAGTAGGAAGAAGAAGGGTCTGCCTCTCTTCTTTCTAGAGCTTAGGCTTACAAAATGGGGTTATCRTACTCTGCCTGCTCCAATGGGAACCTTGCATAGAGCTGGCACGACTCAGATTCCTGTTCCATGTCTCCTTAAAAGATTTCTTTAGCCTCTCTGCAAGAGAGCCAATCAAAGAACAGACACTGAATATATTGCACTGTATAACACACACCTCTTGAGTTCTGTCTATTGAACAATTAAACTAATGCTGGCAACAAATTGTGAGGAAGCAATCATTCTAAATTTGTTTACAGAAAGTATTTGGCAGGCAGTTGGGACAATGAGCAAACTACTGGATACCATAAAGAGTCTAAATTTGTTTGTAATCTATTTATCATTTATAATTTAATTTGCTTTAGTTGTTTAGTTATATGCACTAAACTACTAAACATTATGTACATTGTTATGGTGTGCTTATATCTGTACTTACAATAAAGAGGTTCCTCATTTTTGAGCTAGCTATACAAATCAAGAGGCAATTAAGCTAGGTATTCCGTAGTACTTATCTTGTAGTATAATTGCTATAGTTTTTATAGTACATAAATAACCCTATAATTACTATATTTTATAGCCCACATTCTACCTTGCAAGAATTATACTATTACAGAGTAATTACATGAATTATATTACTTGTACACCACAAAAAACACACTTTCTTGTACTTTAAGTTTACATAATGCCTAATATGTAATACTCTATTTTCACAGTTAAACTCTGCTGTTTATTGGATTGGCTCAGATCTAATCCTTATTCTTCATCATCACAGAGGCATTTTTATATTTGCATTGGAAACTAAAATATGTCTGTCTCCTCACCAGTCTTATTGTGTATGAAGCTTTTACCTCCAAAACTCTACACTGCAGTCTGACTCACTAACTGGAATAGTTTGAAAATAAAAGGAACTTTTTTTTYCCTCTGCTAAGCTTTAATGACTCAGTGATGCATGTCCCTTTGAAATAGTTTTACAAGAGCTGTTAAAAAGCACCCAAAAATTCCCATCATAACAATTATAGAGTTATTTGATTTTTTTGCTTTTCTTTGAAAATTAAAATCAAAAACTTGACGGCAAATAAAGACGAGAGATTCTTTGACATATGGCATTTTAACAAAATAAAAGGATTCTGAGGGTGTAGTTACATATGTATTTCTTCAGTGACTGAAGCCACTTCAAGGTATTCTGCCACTCTCCCCAGACATTTTCTTCACTCCTCTCTTCCCCCTGCACTAAGCCAGCACAAGCATTTGTGTAATTGCTCTGTGAATGAGATAGAAAAACTGATCCCATTAAAAAGAAAGAAAGAAAGAAAGAGAAGAAAGTAGTTGCTTCTCGGGATCAGTTTTCTTATCCAGTTTACTGGCACAGGTAGAAAAATACACATGCCAGTATAATGCAAGAGGCAGTTGGGGAGGCTGGGGAAACAGRTGTCTGGTGCCAAACACGTAGGCGACCGTGGCTTAAGCTAGATAGCTCAAATAGATGAAGAAATGTATTTAGATTCCTGAGTATATTTACAAAGCCCCATAATCTCTCAGCTTCTCAGATCTCTGTAATCACTATTTTAGGCATGCATATGTCAGATTTCCTTCCCAGTTTTTAATCTTTGGTTTAGGACTTCAGGCACCATGGTGTAGGACATCCATAGCTCCATCCACAGCATCAAGCTCTGTTCACAGGGAGAATATTTGCTGTACCKGGCACAGTCCTTTGATTTTGTTGATGTTCTGGAAGTATGAAGCAATCTGTGTGAGTATCGGGATTTTCAGCATCGGGGCATTGTACCATAAGCTTTTTCTCATCCTTTCGTCCTATGGAAAGCCAATTTAATAAATAATTTACTGTTTCTTGCTAGAGCTAAATTAAGTAGTTGAAAAACTTAAGGGCTGAGCATGGCTATGGAGTTTTTTTTATCACTTGATAATTACTTGAAGCTCATCTAGAAAAGTGGTAACCAAAAAGTCATTGCCATCTGTGAGTYCTCTGAGAGCCTACATGAAATGAGCAAGTGTTCAGTGCTGTTCTTCGTGGACAGTCTTGATCACCACCACTCATATCCCTGTGCGCTTCCTCAGCAGGAATAGGAAAGACCAAATAAGAATGTAGAAAGTAGTTTGGGGCATTTGAACTGAAATCTCATGGTGAAGACCCATACCTTCCTTGAGCAGGATTTTTTTGTTGTTGTTGTTTTTTGTTTTGTTGTTGTTTTAAGTAAATCACAGAGGCAGTGACTTCTCTGCTGACTCTTAGGTCATGAAGAGACACTTACCTTTTCTCCATTTCTTTTGAGCAGAATGCTTCATCTCTTCAATACTGTTCTGAGAAAGTACTTCAAGGGCTGAGAGTACAGTTAAGCTTCCATGTTTGTTCAACCCTCTGGACATCTTTGGGGGAAGGAGAAAATTTTTTTCTTTTTCTTCCTTCCCTGTCCTCAAAATACTCTTGAAGCTTGTATTTAGTGCTTGCTTCTACTACTGCAATTTCTAGCACATTTTGAACATTACTTTTGCTTTCAGAATGTAATTATCTCCTGAACTCCCTTAATCTTCATGGTCTTTTTATGATACACACTGTCTCTATGCCCTTCAAAATGTTATATACCTTAATCATGTCTTCTCTTAATCTTTTCTAATGATAATAAATCTGAATTTTCTAGTCTCTCTTCAAACAGTAGTTATAACCTCAAAGATACTTCATCATCCCTTTCTCATTTTTGTACAGTTTCCAGGTATTTGCTCTGCTTGCTGCAACAGGCTCCCCAGATTTATGCACAATATTCCAGGTAAGATTGTTTTAGTTTTCTATAGACAGTGCCAAGATCCAAGTAGGTCTCTTCAGTTATGTGTTCTCSTCTTTCATTTTTGCTGCAGTCCTTTCTGATATTTTTTTTTTCTTAATAGTTGTCAGATTTGAAGCTGATGCTTTTATAAATTATATCCTCAATCCTACCAACACTGGCAGATCCAGAAATGGTACAGCAAGCCTGGCACTGGCCATTCCTGGCAGACGTATTTATCAGTGCAGATCAGCTCTGCTTTGCATAGACAAGAGAGTTGTTTTAYGCTTACACCGGGAGCATTTGCTTAGAATTTTCAAAAGTCCAGTATCCTGAGCTGCTCAGGGTAGGAAACTCATCAGGCGGTAACCTAAAATGATATGTTGGTAGTCCATTGGTAAAAGTAACCTTCACCACCAGAACTGTCAGATCTCCATCAAATATTCCCTTTTTTCTAGTCGGAATATTGAACTCTTTCAGCAGCTGTGACTGTCTTTAAGGTAGGTGGCATGCTAAGCTCTCAAACTTAATATGTCCAATATGAAGGCTACCTCTCATCATGGTGACCTCTACGGTACCTTGCCTGCTGGAACCACAGCCACATGATGTCACAGAGGACAAATTACATCGCTAAATGGAAGCACTATGCTGTTACGCTTTAGGATGYAAAGAGCTTTTAACACCTGTTCCACCCTGAGAAGTCAGATTTGTCTAGTTAGAAGGCCACGGCACGCTATGAGACTGTGACTCTGTTGTCGCTTGCACAGGTTTTTGAAAATGATTTAATATTAATTTTAACTTAAATTCTTCTTCTTAGTTTATTGGACACTAGCTATGAATATTACATCCGACTAAACTGTCTTTGAATTGCTGTGGTGTTTTTACAACAAGTATGAACAGCTGTAGTCACTACTGAGCAGCTGTAGTGGTTTAAACCGGTGAAAGGAGGATTCACAGAGGTTGAGAGAATAATAGTGATGGCTGCAGGGACCAGAGAATTCCTTTCCTTTTAAGGGCCTACCAGTTTGTTTTACATCAACACACTGTCTATGGGACCTATTTCCAGAAAAACTATCTATATATGTCAGAGGGTATGAAGCAGTCACCATTTAACAAGTCTTATTTTGCAGATATTGCAAATAGCATCCATTTTGTTTTACTTAGAAAATGGCCCCAGATTCATGTGCTGTGTGTGCTTTTCCTCTCCACCCTCCTCCACTGCTCTAGACTTTTCAGCTAGTACTTCTCCTTCCAGAGGCCCCAAGATCTCAGTAATACTTTATGTATATACATGCATACGTGTGTGTGTGTGTGTGTGCATGTGTGTGTGTATACACACACATATATAATATATATACATTTGCAGTGAAACACAAGTGGTGGTTCCATAGGGTAGTGGTTATCACATCTGCTTTACACRCAAAAGGTCCTGGGTTCTAAGTCCCAGCGGAACCAACACCAGGAAGTGTTTGAAAGGTTGGAGTAGATGACCTCTTGGGGTCCTTTCCAACCTTCATCAGTTGTGTGATGGGCTTGATGTGTGAAGGGAGTGTGTAGCAAGCTATACAGATAATACAAATCAAAACATAACAGTAGAAGAGTAATGGGTGACATTTTCCACCACAATCGTGTGGTGTTCCTAAACACTTAATGGTCTCTTCATCTCTAAATCATGCAGTAAGTTACTCCCAATTGCTTTTCTTTTGCAAGAGATGGACCTTGGTCCCCGTTGTCTTATTCTGCCCAGAACATAATGGATGCGAAGTGGTTTCATGCTTTGCAATTTTGGACGTAGATTTGCAAATGGCATATACTGATGCTATACTATGGGTACCTTTCAGCATGGAGCTAGATACCTGAGGGACAATCTGTCTCCTTCTCTTTATTACACTTAATGATATCTTCCTTCTTAAGTAAACAAAAAAACAAACAAACAAACCCATCTGTTTCCATTTTTCTTTGAAATTAAAATTCTTGTATTTGATTTTCAAGTTTTTGCCTGTGAACATGAATAATCATGCAAGTGAGAGTTAGACTTCCCCTCACAGGGATATTTTATAGCTCTGCATTTACCCCTTCACATGTAACATTTTATTTCTGCTCAGACTAGCACATAATTTGAGTTTAGTGCCATTCACTGTTTTTCTTCTAGATCTAATTTTTATTGATTTTAACAGATTCAATGAAGTTTACAGAAATACAGTGTTTTGAAACACACAGATGCACCTCAGGACCTGGGAATTTTTTGCTATGTTTTATTTCATGTGTGGTTTTGTCAGAAGGTCTAGTCCTTCTTTCCTGGTTACACTGGGTCAGTCTCTATCTATAGCCTACTAATTTCAGCAGGATTCTTATACAGTAAAAAATAAACTATCGATAATTAAAAGAATCAAAACAGGATGATAAGGTTGAGATTTCCAAAGGAGACTACTTTGATGTCTAAATACCAAAACTCATCTTTTTATTCTTTTTTTTTGGAGGCTTTTCTGTGTGTGTACATTGGTTCTTCTAAAGTCTGTCTCCTCTCTAGAAGACAATTGCAGAGTAGGTTTGATTTAAATCACCCACTGATTTAAATTACCCATTTTTCATTACCCCTAAAAGACATTTGCCAATACTCACAAAGCAAATATATATCATTGTTTGGTAATTATATATGAATTTTATTCTCTATATCAAAATTTAGGAAGCCCTAGTAATAAAGATGCAGTTTGTATTTCTGCAGTGTAAGAAAAAAGCACAAAACTCATTCCTTGTGATTACTGTCAGTGCCACTAGTAGATGATGTGACAGTAAAAAAGAAACATACTCTCAACTGCAAACATGATGAAAAAATTACATAAAGACTTTCTCTCTGGATTCATTGTGGATTAGCCTATGAAAACTTGAAGAATCTCTATATCTTTTTTAATAAATTAATCTCTTACAATTCTCTCAGGAAACATGATGGTATATCATGTTTCCGGATATTTTCTTTAACCCAGCCATTTGTCTCAATTTACCTTTTAGAATCTTAGTATAATTGTCTTTGACAGAGATTTTAGTCTTCAAATTGAGAATGCGTGTTTAGGTTCAGATATGCTCTTCACATGTGTATACTTGGGCATTTTACATTATTAAAAGAACAAATCTCCCAAATCTTCATTGTCTAAAAATGAAAATATCCAAAGTATTCCTAGTACCCTAAGCTTTTAAGACTTTTGCTATCGGTTTTTATCCACTGAAAGTATCCTTGGTATCTACCTGTGTTTTGTGCTATTTCAGTGTACCAACTAATTCATACAAGAGTTTTTAAGGTTAACTCAAATGGTAAGCATAAAAGATAACTTGACTTTTAAACTCATAGAGACTATTGATTTTTAACCACCTTATTTGTGGCTCTCAGATGAGCTGTTATTTATGCTTACAGATGTTTCCTCAGTGAAACCACATCAAAGAAACTAAAGATAATATATGTAAACGTATGCATTTTCCCCACCTTCAGTACCTCCAAGGTGGTAGTATTATCAGTGCACTGAATTAGTATGTTTCTCTGGACAAGATGCAGAAAGCTGAAATGTTTTCATTTCAATATACTGGAAATGATGGACTAAGTTTTTAAAAAAGTAGCAGTGTTTTGACACGATTTTTAAGCTTGTGTATTATTTTGAAACTTTTCAGATCATCTTCCATGCTGGGAAAGTTAACTTGCTTTGCTGAATGCTAATGCACACTGTATTGTCCTTCACTTTGATAATGGAGCATCATCTTATCCTTAGAGTTTTTATATGGATATATAAAATATATACACATTTTTGTATATAATATCAAGCTTATATACCCAGTTTAAACTTGAGCAATATTGATGCAATATCCTGGGCTACAAATGTTCAAAAACTGTCTTAACTGTGTTGTTATGAATATCCTGGTAACAAAATTACTCACTGWGGAAATGTTAAGCACTTATCTAATGTTTTGTAAATTTGGGGTTCAGGTTTGGCTTAACTGGTTTGCTTAATCAAACTCCAGCCAAAAACAGAAAAAATGTAATGTTATGGATCTAAAATCTGGGTTATACAGTAACATAAAATTAAAATTGAAAAAAGAAAACCTTCTGTTTATGAATTCATAGATTAATATATATAGAAAAAATAAAATGAACTGCAGATTTCTTTAGTAAATAAATAAATGAAATAACATAACACAATATATTTAGGAATGTGGACCATGACTAATCATAGTCATGTTACATCTCTTAAACTTGTGCAATTTTCTGGAATTTTCTACCTTCCCACACAGATCTTTAAACCATAAGGAGGTATTCTCTTTCCTACAAGTTTTCATCCTTAGTGATACAACACTATGTGGTTTTATTCTATTAATTTTTTTTTTGAGGAGTCAGTGTGTAGTGAGCTTTGGGGATGGATTTCACTCATTAAGCAGCAAGTTGTTAAGGTAGTTTGCTATAAATTCATGTTATTTCCATCTTTCAGATCTAGATGTAAAATCATTCAGGAAGAAATTGTTTACATTKGAGTTATGTACMATAAACAGCCRCCTCTTGCTYTTCTGATCACGATTCAAGATTTACTTTATTCCCACACTGCCTTTCAGTTCTAGCCACTTAAATTAGAAGGAGAAACACAACAGAAGCCTCTAAGTAGCCGTCTTATCTCTGTCATTGCTGAGCAAATATTTCAGATATTGTCTGTTTCAGATATCATGTACTTTTATGTATTTTTTCCCTTTTGTGTCTTTCATTTTTACTGTTGTTTTACTATTGCTTTTGTGGTTTTATTCTCACAGCAGTTCACATGCAAAGGAAAGAATCCCCAGGAGAAAAAAAAAAGAAAAAAAAGTAAAAAAGAAAACTGTCATTTCATCCATTTAGTGTGCATGTATTCCTCAATGGATCAAAACACTCTATTAAAACAAGTGAGATAGTCT
>NW_028185694.1:928779-973143 GCF_003343005.1 Rhea americana | reverse complement strand
TGTACATTTGGAATTTTACCTGCATAGTTATATATCCCAAAGCAATATAAACCATACCAGAAAAAACACTCATACTTCAAACACATTGTCTACCTGGAGGTAAAACTGTGTGAATATCATTCCTTGTATAGACAAGTCTAACAAAGATATCGTCTCATATGGGGCTTATTTTTGCAAATATCTACTACCAAAATCAGAGATATAGGCTGAAATAATATCACTCTGATCATCTGAGTTTCTCTCCACAGWGGCTAATCTGCTTCAGAAATGTATAAATTCTTCTAGAAATCTTTTATGAATGCTGTTTAAAAATTTGTATAAATATAGAAATTATTGTAAACTTGGCTTGAACAACCATGTCAGAGGGCTAAGCAATACAAAGCATGCAATGACAGAACTTTCAATAAAATGTAGAAACCCATCTGTCATCATAAAGTCGGCACAAAGCACCCTTTTTATGATCTTTCACTTAGTGATCAAATTAGATGAAATATGAAACGCAACATGGAGACTGAAACTGGCACTTTAGAAATATAAAAGTGAAACTTAAATGGAACAGTTGGGTGACAATCCTTATAGGTAGAAAGTTTTGTAATTAAATTGATGAATAAGACACAATCTAAATATTTTATATAATATTGTGTTTTTCTGCATAAAAATGCTAGAACCATAGAAAAAAGGTCAAGTTATTCTTTCCTCTAATGCCAACATGGGATTAATATCCTCCAAACTCGCAGGCAGGATCAAGGTCATTTATGACAAAGATGTCTTTAACTAGACATGAATCTCCCATAATGCCCCCAGYAGTGCAGTCCAGCTCCTTGCATCCTTCCCCAGAAACCTCCCTCCATGCCCTCCCAGAGGTCCTCCCAGGCTCCCTATTCCTGGGAGAAGTGCTTGCCATGAGGTCCACATCTGCCTTTGCTTTGACTAGGATGAAGTCCACAGAGACTGCTGCACAGTGATGGTAGCATCTGTTGTGGCAAGATGTCTGCTCATCCTTATTGCTCTCTCCAAGATTTCTTGTCACACAAGTCCCCAGACTGGACACAGACTTCAGGCCATACTTTTGCTGGAAGAACAAGAAGGTTACCTTCAGATTCATATGGGCATATATGAACATGAGGATTTGTGTGTTCATTCATACTAGCATATCCTTTTTGCAATAAGATGATACTGGTAACTCATGGTTTGGTTATGTTACAATGTCCCTATACTTTTCTGCAAAARCATTCTCTATGCACTAGTTCACTACATTCGTTACATTTAAGTAACGGTTTATTTGTAAGTATAGCAAGATTGTGTTTGTCCATAGTGAAAGACAGAACATTTATTTCAGGCTGTTTGTTCAATGTACAAAAAATAATTTTAAGTTTTATTACRGCCTTCAACATACTTGTCACTTCCTCCAGCTTGGTGGAAATTGCCTCCTCCAATTCATCATGAAAAACTTCCACTAATACTAGCCTTTGGGTAGAACTTTGCAGAACATTCTAGCTTTATAAATAAGTCATAGATAATTTTCCTTTTCTGTACTTTTCCAACCAGCATTTTCCTGTCTTGATTATCTTTACTGTTAGATTTTCATAGGCTGCCTGAGAATGTCACATAACACAGTGTTAATWGTTTAACTAAAGACAAAATACATGATAACCAGTGCTTCTCTCATCACTATCTATCACTGGGCATAGACAGCTATTTTTGCTCCCTGTTTCTATCCTTCTCTCTCTTTTTTCTCTTTGTCCTTTCCTTCTCTTCCTTTCTCCTTTCTCTTTTTTTTCTCCATTTTTGCTTTTTCTTTTATATATATATATGTTATATGTTACATGTGAATAGTAGTATTGCCAGCTGTGTGTATGCATATACAGTTCATGCTAAATGTACAGGAAATATCACAATTGTATAATATCTAACTTTAAGGGAGACTAATTTCTTATACTATGGTAACAACAGATTGTAAGAGTGCTGAGAAGGATTTATTTTGCAGTAAACATTTACTCGACAATGAACCTAAGATTAGCAGTGCATACTGTGAAAAGCRGAGAGGCCAAAAGATGCCAGGTAACACGAAGAGATTTGCAGTTTCTTTTATTATTTTATTCTGCTGGCCAAACTGGCAGGTAAAATAGAGATGAATCATTCTGCTCCTTCCTAACCGGGGTTTCTCATTCATCACATTATACAGCTGTGCTGTTGTGTCCCCATGACACGGGGAAGCTGATTAAGCCAGCTGGTTTATGGCTTCTACTGGCTGTAGCAGAGTCTATTCTGTTCTGCAACATATGGCACTTTTGGGCAGCGTGTTCGCGTGGAGCTTGGGAAACAGAGTTGGGTGTGTTGTATTCATTTGTTAAAGTGTTTATTTGTTATGGGTTCTTAACTGACTGGCTGCGAAATTCTTGTTTAAGACTCACATTTACAGTGATTCTTTCATATTGGTTATTCAARTTATTTTGCAGTATTATAATATTYTACCCCTTTTCTTGCAGTATTGTAGTATTTTACCCCTTTTCTTCTATCAGTAAAATTATGCTTATATCTTAGACTTTCTCCTTCACTTGCCTCTTCTACTTTTTTGTTTTAAGTAGGTGTCTAAAATGCAGTCTTTTTTACCTTAGTTTATTTATTAACATCTTGTCATTTTATCATATTTAATTTCCTTTAGTTTATAGTATTGTGTTAATAAAGACTGTCTGTCACTTGATATTTTATAAGTCTTCTGCTATACTTAATTACAGATGATTTCCTTATTCATTCAGAGTAGCTTTCTTTATTTATTTTTATCTGCTTTATCAGGGCTTTTTTTTTCCAATGTCTAAGGAGATTTACATTTTCTGTTTGTTGGCACTGTCTACCAAGAACTGTTATACTCTAAAATTTCAATTTTTCTCAACTTTTAGTGAAAACATGATTTCTTCATTTYGGTATCATCTTCATTTTCAAGTTTTYTTTTGTTTGTTTGTTTTGTTTTTGTTTGTTTGGTATGTGATTTATTGCTCCTACATTTGCTCCTACATATATACTGTCCTTTTTTTAAATATATACTAGAAGATACTGTAAATTATTTTATCAAATATATCCCTAATTTATGCATTTTCTTGTGTCTTGGATGAGCTGATTAAATCCTTATTTATTTATTTATTTATTGTCTCATGTAACATATATTATAGTCTATGACCATGCTTCTCCTTTAGGTTATTTTGCCCTAGAGCTAACTCCTAGAATGACAGATCATACAACTTAGATATATGTACCTTCACTTATGAATAATCAGAGACCCTTCACATGTGCTTTCTCTAAGGGTTCTTGTCTTACTGATTTACCTTCTTTGAACTATAAAGCTATTACCTCATTCCTTTTTCTCCTGAGCAATCCTTTCTGTAAGATGATATATCTTTCAACATTTGTCTGTATTGATTTTCATTTCCCCATTATATTTCAGTTAAACTCTTTTGCACTCCAATTCTATTCACAACRTTGGTTTTCACAATTACTTATCATTGTCACTATCACTTTTTCAGAGTGGATGGAATTGCCTTCGTCTGGGAGTGCAAACCTTACTGTAACACATCTCCCCCAGGTGCTCGTCAGGGAATTCTCTTCAACTTGTCTCAAAATTAAGTTTGTATTATTGACAGTAGTCTGAGAATCTGGATAACTAATTCTTTGGCTATGAAATATCCTCAGATGGCAAGGACATAGAAGCCCCAAATGCCTGTGCTGTCTTTTACCCCTCTTTCAGTTACWTTACTGCCCTTCTTTACAGAGAACTGAAAATTGTTTGCTGGAACTGGCAATAATTTTTGTATTAATTCTTTTTGGAAATCTTAACAGACCAATAAGAACTCCTTGTAACTCTCCACAACTAGCACTGCAAAAGAATTTGCAAAATCATGTCAACTTCTATATCTGAGAGCAGAAATCTCATATCCTACTATATATTTTTGAGATTTGGTAAGCTCTTTTCTCTGAAGTRGTCTTTCTCATTGTACCAAAAGGCTTACTTACATTTTTGTGCTGGATAGTTTGGAAGCTGTGTTAGTTTTCTACCCTGCCAAAATCACCTATATAATTTGATAAATATCCTACTTTTGACACTAGCTATTTCCATGATCCTTTAGTTCTTCTGAAGAGGTCAGCAAAACAATGGCTAAACAAACTTAGTTCTTTTAGAATGACTCGGTTCACTGATATTACTAAAAGACAAAGTCRCTGTTATCTAAAGAGGCTGAAAAATTGAACCTCAGTGATTCAGTAGCTGTTAATAGTTGTCCTTTCTTCATAGTTCATATCTTTTTACCGAAAAGAGATGTTTTGCTCTTCACCAGTAAAGAAGACAAAATGAGTTTCCTTGAAGCCAAAAAGGTATCAGAGACATTATCCTACATCCGTTAGCTTTTCTCCTGGCTTCATTTTTCTTTTCGGCACCAGGATGGGATTTTTTTCTGAGAGAGCACTATAATTGTCAGTAATAGATTTCAGTTCTGCAGGCTGAGTGTCTAGCTTTTTGGACAAAATTGTTTAATTTTTTTTTTATAAATGATGGAGCCACTCTTAGCACCTTGTAGATAAAACTCATTGATTACTGTAACTAAGAATAGCCAATTGAACTAGGCCTTAGGACTTGTTCAACAGCTGCTACTCATTTAGCTGGTCATGATGACTTGACTATTCACACACTATTCAGTAAGGTCTTCAAGAGTAAGTCTTTAAATTTGTACTGTAATTCACTAAAGAGATTTTTAAGATAATTAATTATGAGGTTGAGTAGAAATRTCTGTTTTAGACATTTAATTTCAAAATAGACCTATGAAATAGTCAAGAATTAAACATTCTGTTATTATCTCTCCTTCACAAGCAGAAAAATAAAGTGGTTGTCCAAGGTAAGATAGATGATCAATTTTGGAGGCAAAATTAAAACATGGGAATATTTTCCTCCCATTTCTGCATTCTATATCAAAACATTTTTGCCTGTTTGAAACAGATTTCTTATCCTTTTGTTTTAAATTTATCTATTATACAAAGATAGATTTAAACTTTTTGCAATTAATTCAGTTAAAATCTTCAGCCAGTAGTAACTTTGTCTCCCCTTTTGCTTTTCTTTTCAGGTATAGATTTTTTATTCTGAGGGCAACTATTTGATATTGCAAGTATATTTAAATTTTTAAACACGGCATTTCTTAGAAAAAAAAATGTGAATTTTGTGAAAAAAATCCTGAAATTTTGCACAGGAAGAAATACACTCTAATCTAGACTCTTTCCCTTTAAAATATTTGTTAGAAAATAACAGATTTTTGCACTACTATTCTCTGWATAATCCTCCTCATTCTTATTCCTCAGAAAATATTTTTTAATTTGAATTCTATTTACTGAATGGATATTGATGACCATTAATAATCAGAATAATATTAGCTTATAGTTGTTGAAAACTCTTCTTGGTAGCAGTTTATCAATATGTTGAAGGAATTCTGAATTGTATTTTATTCACCTAGGGAAATGAGTTTGCTAAGCATAGCACTGTTGGTTTTGGAATCATCTACAGAGGTGTAAATACTGTCTTGTTACTTAGTCTTTCATAAAATATTCTCATGTTTGAAGTAWGATACTCAGATGTGTGCAACAGCATCTGACTTTTACACTGATCCATTGAGAGTTTTTCTTTCATATACTTTGGCTGGGACAAAGGACACCTCTTTGCCAAGTAGAGTCATGGCACTGTCCTCTGTGACCAAACCAGCTGTGCTCTGTTCCCAGCCAAAGAACAGATAGTTTTCAGTGAATATGTGTTCTTTTCAGTTTCTAATTTTTTGAGTAAGTAAGTTCATGCTGTGAAAGCATCGCTAATAATATCTACAATCCAAAGACTCATGKTTTTTTTTTYCTCTGAAATGTTAGTACCTATGACACAACAGTAGTATAAAGGAGCTTTCCTTCTTTCTGCACTTACTTAATTTTTTTGAGGAGTCAGTGTGTAGTGAGCTTTGGGGATGGATTTCACTCATTAAGCAGCAAGTTGTTAAGGTAGTTTGCTATAAATTCATGTTATTTCCATCTTTCAGATCTAGATGTAAAATCATTCAGGAAGAAATTGTTTACATTTGAGTTATGTACAATAAACAGCCGCCTCTTGCTTTTCTGATCACGATTCAAGATTTACTTTATTCCCACACTGCCTTTCAGTTCTAGCCACTTAAATTAGAAGGAGAAACACAACAGAAGCCTCTAAGTAGCCGTCTTATCTCTGTCATTGCTGAGCAAATATTTCAGATATTGTCTGTTTCAGATATCATGTACTTTTATGTATTTTTTCCCTTTTGTGTCTTTCATTTTTACTGTTGTTTTCTGTTGTTTTTGTGGTTTTATTCTCACAGCAGTTCACATGCAAAGGAAAGAATCCCAAAGACTCATGTTTTTTTTTTTCTCTGAAATGTTAGTACCTATGACACAACAGTAGTATAAAGGAGCTTTCCTTCTTTCTGCACTTACTTAATTTATGTAATTTAAGATAATTTTTTTATTATGTTGAGTAAACATGTATTTTTATCGCATAAAGACTAACGTAGTTTATGTGAAGTGCAAGTATATTCTTAACTGTCACCTGTATTCTAGGTGCCTTTAGGTCTAGTTCAAAGCTCTGATGAACGTTCTTTTTGGTTTATATAAATGAGTGACTCTATCTTTGCAAAATGAGGGGGAAAAAAGCCTCATTTTGCACTGCTGGTAATGATGTTTGGTATCAAATTGATCAAATGCCAGTTCGCCAGCTGAAGGCTATAAGAAATGCTTTTTCATTGGAGAAAATGCTATTTGCTCAGTTCCATCTCTATCCATTGGAGCATTCAGCAGGAGAGCTAACTAAATGGCAGTTCTTTTCAGCTGAAATGGACTCACAAACTAGTGCAAATTGAATGTTTGGTTCTAACGGAGAGTCTTTCATTGCTCAGTATTGCAGATTTTATGTATAGACGAATCCAAAAGGAAAGAATTTCTACTATCTTTCAGCTCCCTCTGCAATCTAAGGTTATGTAGTTTTGATTTGGTAGAATAAATTCTGAATTAAAAAAAATGTATTCTACTTCAAAATAGTTTCAAGTTCAGCTTGTGTTTGGCTCTTCATTGTTTTCATTTAACTATTTGAAGATTTTGTGTTTATTCAACAGTGAGCTGTCTCTGTAATGGCATAGTTTGCAGTTCATACTGAAGCAAGATTTCTTCATTATGTATGTTCTTTGTTTCCCTCTGAACAAATATATGACTACYCCACAAATACATTAAAAAGGAAATTCTATTTCACCTTATGAAGACTATAAAGGACCATGTGTTACTCTGTGGCATGAAAACGAATATAACAAATCATATGCTACAACATAGCAAAAGTTACTATACTACAGTCATATGTTAAATRTTTTTGAACAAGATGCTAGAAAGTTTTTTTTTTTTAAAAAAAATATGTGGAGATAATTCAGACCAAATACTTGGATTCCTCTCTTGCTTCACTAATTCATTTGAATTTTGAATTCATAACTTTACCAAATGTAATGTGGGTAAATCACAGTAAGGAAAACAAAACAAAACAAAACAAAACCTATTTATAATCAGCTCATTTATTATTTTTTAAAAAATAAGCTTTAGGGGATAATAAGAGCCTTTAAAAATAAATGAGATTATAGGAATGTGTTTGAAGATGATTTCTTTTTTCAAATAAATATTTTTTCATGTCATGTCAGATAAGTATTAATTCTTCAAAATTATTGTCCAGTGTTTATGTTTATTACTYAGTCTGAAACCAAAGCACAAATCACTATAAGTCATAATATTCCATTCTGTTTGTTATTTTCCTTCTGTTATAACACCATGTCTGATGGACTACTATGAACATCAATAATGATAATTTATTTTGAAGGATAAGAACCATGGTATTAGACTCTTATAGAGCATACAAATTTTAATGAGAAAATATGAAAATTAGGCTAATTATTAAGAAACATTTGTAGTGGTCATTCAATTTACTAACAGTTAATTTCYGTTTTCATCTTGGAGTGATTATCTGCGTAAGTGCTTTATTTACTTGATGGATTCTGAATATTTATGTTTGGTGGTGCAGTGGCCAAAGATAGGATTCATCTCATCTAAGATGAGATTTCCGCCACGTGTATGACTRCATCTTACCATGTTATCCTATGTTGCCTTTCTACTCAATGGAAAGAATTAGGAATTTCTACAGAATAATACATTTGACCTATTTTCAATATCTTTTCTAAGATGTGATTCATTTCATGTCCTATGTTCCACTGTCAATATTTGCTAGAGATCCACTCATTTTAGAGCAAACTGAGGATGACTAATTCAGATGTAATCATCTGCTCCATGAATATCCACATTTGGTGAGAAGAATCCCAGCAGAAGAGCTGATCAAGAGTCATGCAAAAAAATTTTTTTTTCACTCAGATGCAATATTCCTTTTCTAGAAAAAAACTTCTAAGATAAAGGAAGTAGTACTCAAATTTTCTTGTTAGAGAATCCTATGTAGCCTGCCTCTCCTGCATGGCATCCTTCTACATGAGCAGAGCAAGACAGCCTGAACTACTTCTGTCAGATTCACTAGTTGTTCAGCTGGGTCACCAGAGATCAGAAGAACAGTTCTGTCTTCTGATAAAGATAATTAGGAGCTGATCCTGTTTACTGAGAAAGAGTGGAAAGCAATTCATCCAACTAGCTATCTCAAAGTAATCAGTACTCTTATCAGTAATCAGAAAGTAAAGAGTATCTGTTCTTAGTTACCTAGGCTCTTTCCTTGAACATTATCATCTTAGACATCTGTCTAAAAGAGGGTTAAATCTCTATCTAAATAACCTYCTTTCTCTCCACACAATAAAAAGAGAATATGGACTACATGTTTAACTTTTATGCTGTGAAACGGAAGTGGAAGTATTCTACCTAGAGTATTCTCTTGAGATTTGTCAGATGTGAGTTTCAAAAAGCAGCGACATGAAGCACCTGAATGGTCCATCCTGACGCTCAGGGAGATAGGTAGACATATCAAAAGACTAACACGATTAAATAGATAATTCATGGTGGAGCTCTATTGCAGGGAGAAAGATGTATATAGGAGGTAGAAGTAGGATGCAAAGGAGAAATTTAGAAATATCATTTGAACGTGAAACGGTGATGTTAGGAAAGTTAAAGCTCATGCAGAGTTGATGTTTGCAGGGGACATCAAGGGCAAGATGAGCTTCTTCTACTACTACATTAGTAGCAAAATGACAAACAAGTAAAAYAAATATAGGCCTATTGCTGAATATCATCCACAGGTGCTATAGTACAAGTGGACCCAGGTAAGGCTGAGATACTCAATACCTTATTTGTCTTGCTCTTCATCAACAAGTTCTCACAGGTCTTTGTACCTAGAGGCAGGATTCAAGGAGAAGAACTACCAGCAGGAGATGAGAACTGAGCCAGGAATTACTTGAGAGACCTCAAGCTCTTCATGGGACCTAATGGACAGCATTCAAAGGATGGCAAACTATCTGATGTTATAGCAAGGTGTCCTTTACAGTCTTTTAAATGTTGTAGAAATCAGGGAGGTCTCCAATAAATAGAGAAAGCAAATGTGCATGTCTTCACAAAAGGCCAAAAGGACAATCTAGAAAAAAACAGCCTCTCGTGGATTCCTTGGAAAATGATGAAGTCCTCTTGAAAGTCATTTCTGGGCACATGAAGGAGAAGCAGGTGACAGGGAACAATCAGTATGGACTTATCAAGGCTAAATGACTGACCTTTATGACTCCCTTTATGATGAAGTGGTTGTATTTGTGAATGAGGAGAGAGAAGTGGATATCATCTACTTCAACAAAGCTTTTAATACTGCCCCCCACCCCAATATTGCTGTATCCAAGCTGGGAAAAGAGATGAGTAAAAAGGTGTTTGAATGGTCAGGACTCAGAGAGTAGGTCTTAATGTACCTGGAGGCCAGTAACAGGTAGAGTACAAGTAAATAGGTCTATCCTGGAATCTCTGCGGATTAATATTAGTGATTCAGAGGAAGTGATGGGGTGTAGTCTCATCAAGATGACAACAAATTGAGAGGCCTAGACAATATATCTGAGAGCAGGGCTGCCATTCGGGGAACCTAGACAAGCTGAATAAATGGCCTGACAGAAACTTAGTGAAATTCAACATGGGAAAATGCAAAATATTGAACTTGTGAAGGACTAAGGCTTTGTAACAATACAGGCTGGGAACCGACTGGCTGGGGAGCAGCTCTGTCARAAAGGCCCTAGGGCAGCAAGCTGCATAGGAGCCAGCAGTTCTCCATAGCRGGAAGAAAGGTCAGCAGCATCCTGGCTGCTGGACAAGAGCATAGACTGAACGTTGAGAAAAGTGATCATCTCCCTTTACTCAGCACTCATTTGACTGTGTCTAGAATACAGTGTCCAGTTTTTGGCCCTCCAGTACAARATACTACTAGACTGAACTGAGCCAAGGGGAGACCACCAAGGTAGCCAGGGGCTGGAGCACTTGCTCTGTGGGAAGAGGCTGAGGGAGCTGGGCATGTTCAGCCCTAAGAGACAGCTTTGAGGAAACCTAACAGCAACCTCCTAGTACCTACGAGAAAGCTATTAAGAAGACAGAGCTAGGCTCTTCACAGCAGTGCATGGTGGGAAGACAAAGCATAAATTTACACAAGAGTGCTTCAGACTGGATATAAGGGGAAACTTCCTTCCCCATAAGGACGGTAATGTAATGGACTAGGTTGCCCCGAGAGATTGCACTGTCTTCATCCTTAGAGATTTTTAAGATGTGACTGGAAAAAAAACTGAGCAAACTGCCTGATCTCATAGATCACCCTGCTTTGAGCAGGAGGTTGGACTAGAGACCAGCTGTGATCCTACAGTTATCTCCTTTGCAGGAGGAAAATCTTATAATCTTTCCTTTGTGACAAGCTATCTAAACTGCTYAATAAGCTGATAAAAAGACAGAAAAAGGTAGATATGAGTTAAGATTGCATTCTGCTTTTGCTCCCAGTAATACATATCCATGCCTCTGAGGATTAGGGATGGCTCTCTCTCTGATTATTTCTCATTTTTAAATGTCTATAAAAGAATCAATTTTTGATTACAGTGTCAAAATTAGTTTTAATTCGCAGGTGGGTCCTTTTTCTGTTACTTTTCCAACAGTTTTTTTCCATTCTCCTGATTGTTTCATGCCTCAGGCACAGAGGGTCTTGCTCCTCYCATGCCAGCCTCCATAGGTCTCTATACAGATTAGGAATGGCAGGGTCATGGATATAGCAGTTTGAGGAACTACTATGAGGAGCTGATGCTGTATGAAACTCAGAAACAGATGAAAGAAATGAAAATTACCKTGGTTATGTTTAGTCATGAGATAAAATATTGCAACACTTAGGAATAAGGCAAAAGGGCTTATCTCACGCACACTGTACTGACAATAACATGCTTATCTTTGAGGCAGGTACTGAGAAGTAACACATTCTTATTTTAATAATGTATCCTATCTGCTTCTTTTATTGATTTTAAATGTAGGATAAGTCTATTTCATTGTATTTTTCTCAAGTTATCAATAAATGGAAATCAGTGAGACTATGAATCTGAAATTTTGCATAGTTATAGGAAAAGTGTTGGCTATTAATATGGAAAGCCTTCTTTTATTGACCACRCACTGCTGTTTTTTTAACAATGAAAGTAAATGATACAGATTATTTTAAAGTGAAAGCCTGGCAAAAGTAAATGAGGGCTTGACAAGGGCTTGGGTTGCAAACCACATCTACCCAGAAGTCATCCGGCAGTTAGTGTGAACAGTGTGCTTTTCAGCAGTACAGATCTTCAGCACTTGTAATGAAGCCAGTGAAAACCACCTGYATCTTCTAACTTTCAAAGCCAGACTGCATATATTTAGTGGATTGCTAACCCTCTAACAGTTTAATTTCACCTCCTTCTTTACATCTATATAAGARTTTAACATGTCCCTAGTATCATACTGTTTTAGCACATCAGAGTTATTAATTAAATTTATTAATCTTTATAGCACTCCTAAGAGGTATGAAAGCACTGTTATTACTACAGAATAGATAGTGAGCTGAAGCACAGTCATACTCACTTCTAATATCACAGTAAGGATCAGTGGTGGAGCAAGAAATTAAACCTAAACTATACAATCTTGAGACTAATAYTTTCACCAGAGGCCCTTTCCCTCTGATTGGTCATTTTCAGAAGAAAATGAYTCTTCTAATTATTTGAAATTGTGGATGTGTTTATAAATGAAAATATTTCAAAATTCCACTGCACAAATTTTTAACTTTCGGACTTTTCAGGACAGATCTCAGCAATACTATTCTTCTGGTATATGTCTTGTTTCATATATTCTGTTGTTATAGGCTTGCTTTATTTCTTGCTGACTAATTTCTGTTTTATCTAATTAATTCAATTTTTCAATTTTAGTATGGTATTTTGCTTTCCTGTTGGCGGTTCTTACGCCTCTGATGTCTGATAAATTCACTTGTGTTTTAATCCTACTTCCCAGTTTCCTTGTTCTGTTCCAGGTTAGCTGGAAAGAGGTGAGGGTAAAAGCTGTGAGAGGCTTGCACAGTGCCTTTTGGCTGCATGATGCTTACRTAGCCAACAGGTTTTGAAAAGGATAAAAAGAAGCACCTGGAAATGATAGGAATTTTTATAGGAACACTTCCTCAGGTTTAATTCTATACAATCTTCAGCTCCTGGTAAACAATGTTTTTTTATGTTGTAGACTAACAGTGCTCAGTTAAATAATCAGGACCCCCAAGAAACACAATTCTTAAAACACCTCCATTCTATATGTTTCATTTTTCTGACAGCAATTACAGTGGATGTGGCTTTTGCCTTTTCCATGTTAACTCATCCTTCCATTACCTTCTGTAATAAGGAAGTGAGTATATTAAGGTTTTATGAATATGTTAGAGTGCTTAGCTGAGGAGTAGGAGGTAAGGGAACRTAGTTGTTACACCTTAGCCTTCTACTTTTTTACAAATCCCTATCATTAGAATCAGTTTGACTTTCACTTACTGCCTCCTACACATTTAAAGGAAACCAGTCTCTTTTTCTGGCCTCATTTTTCACTTTGCCCCTTTTGTTCTGTTCTTTCATTAGTATCTACCCTTTCTTTTCTTTATGTACTTGGAGGTCCCATTCAATTTTATGAATCCTGCTGCCTTTTTCCCTCAGCTGTGTGCTTTATCTACATTATGTGACTCAGCAGGAGCAATGTGGTAATTGATTGGTAGTTAGTCAATAGTTCAGCAATTTGCAGGGAACTGCTGAGCACCAAATCATTGATTTCCTCCCCACTGATGCCTTCACAGCTGGTTGCCTCTTAGTCCACCACTACAGATAAAGGAAGAGAGATAGAAAATGGAAACTATATACATACATATATATATATATATATGTATACACACACATATATACATGTATATATACATGTATATATATGTATACACATACATACACACACACACACACACACACATATGTGTGTGTGTATATATATATGTCTGTATGTAATGCATGTATGTATGTAGGCATTTTGCAGATTTCCACTCCCAGGAGAAAATAGATAAAAGTTTATTTTGGCAGTATGATCACATAACAAGGCAGAACACAAAACATGAGGAGTATGTCAGATGACAAAGGATATTAACTACAGTATTGAACAATGTTGTGAATTTTTTGTAAAATGTCCTGCACCGTCCAAAGAACTTAAAAATGATTTTGCATTGATTCTGTTAATTCTTCTCTTTATTCTTTTATAGCTTTAGAATAGAAAAAAAAAACTGTCTGTGCATTTGCTCATTCTTATACACTGGTAATACGGTCTGCATGATATGCTTTATGTTGATCTTTGACTCAGATCGTAGAATCATAGAATCAGTAAGGTTGGAAGGGACCTCTGGAGRWCMTCTAGTCCATGCTCCAGCAGCATCACCTAGAACGTGCTGGACAGGGTTGCATCCAGGCAGGCCTTGAAGAKCTCCAGACAAGGAGACTCCACAACCTCTCTGGGCAACCTGTGCCAGTGCTCCGTCACTCTCACAGGGAAGAAATTCSCCCTCACGGTCAGGCGGAACTTCCTGTGCTTCAAWTTCTGCCCATTGCTTCTTGTTCTGTCACAGGGGACAACTGAAAAGAGTTTGTCCCTGTCCCCTTGACACCCACCCTTCGGGTACTTGTCCACATTGATAAGATGCCCCCTCAGTCTTCTCTTCCCCAGGCTGAAGAGGCCCAGCTCTTGCAGCCGTTCCTCATAGCGCAGGTGCTGATGATCAGAGGATCATCTTCACAGAAAATTTTGCCTATTATAAATGGCTGAAAGAGATCATAGAATCAGTAAGGTTGGAAGGGACCTCTGGAGGTCATCTAGTCTGACTCCCCTGCTCAGTAGGGAAACAACTGGCCCATACGGAGATTGAAMCCACGACCTTGGCATTATTAGCACCATGCTCTACCCAACTGACCTAAACATACAACTCCGTAATGTTTCTTGGCATTATTTTTCAAGAGTTGTAAACCTGCAATTAAGCCTCAAAGTATCAGAAAAAATGATTAACTAGTCTCCTGAGCTCTTGAGAATTATGGCCTTATTCTACTGTATAAGTGACAGGATGATATCTTCTGAAACTGGTTAGAATAACTCTCAATGGAAAGAAAGAGACACCTCTAGCAATGTGATTCTCCCCATCTCGTTGTCCATATACATCAATTTTAGACGGTTTTCAGGCATTTAACTTAAACACGTAAGCTTTCGATAATATTGATGTCTAAACTAGGTTAGATGAGATGAGAGTAATTTTGCTTAATGAGGTTATTCTTACCCTGTACTTGTATTTAAGATCTCCATTGTAAAATACTTTTATTCTGATCTATATTGTGTTCTAAATGAGCTCTGTCTGGTYTAAGATTTTAAGTATTAATTGATATACTCCATATGTATTAAAAGTRTATTGTGAGATACAATTCTGCAACTTAATGCAAAACCTTACACTATGACAGTGTTGAGAAAAATCATAGAAGTAAACTGATGGAAGGAAAATGTATATTTACTTATTGTATATATATGATATTTTTTCTATCTTAAAATTAATATTTTTATTATTGTCTCATTAAAAACTATTATAGATATTGTCTTTTCACATAAGGCTTTTAGAAGTTAAAGTACGTAAGTATGTGTCAAGTAAGGAAGAAAATTCAGGCTGTCATTTCATTCTTTTGGAAGGATCTTTGTAATTAAGTTAAAGGATATGACAACAGTGTAAGGGTATGGCAGAGACACCACCTGGGTGCCCAGTGGAGATAAAGGTGCCCAGCTGTGGTCAACATTGAACATTTATTACTTCTGCGCCTAAGTGGGGGTTCCCTGGTGTCTTCCCAGTGGAGGCAATGAAGGCACATGATGTCACATGCTGTCAACTGGACAGCTCTTATGAGGTTTGCAAATATTAATTGCTGACCAGATTTGTATGTTTTCAAAGAATAATTGCTCCCATAGAGTAATTATTTAGTCCACCAGCAGCCCTGCTTATTCCAACAGCTTATGATACTCAAAATCAGTTACTACCACTTGAGATTTCCATTGTTTCATAAATATATTAACATTTTTGAGTGCTGGAGGCAGTGGTTCATTTTGAAATGTCGTCTAAATGGGACTAAATTGTCTTCAAAACAGTAGCTAAGGAACCCTGCTTGCTAAAAAGATTCATATAAGGCTGTTAATCTAAATCTTGGCATTCRCTGAAAGAAAACTGCAAGAGGTCACCAGACCACCCTGGTTATTGTTATTTAAAAAGTACTTACAGGAATCTCATGTAACTTAATTAAACACATTATTGAATGACTATCTGATGGCTTACTCAGTGAACAGCAAGTTCTGATTATAATACCCTCTTATTTTTAAGCATTATTAAAACATAGAGTTTAATGAATAGATTGACAGCAGAGTGAGCTGAATAGTGACAGAAGTTCCTGCACATTGACTGGAGGTAACTATGATTCATATTATTCAGAGGTGGAAAATAATTCCTGAATGAACGCAGAGGTGGAAGGAAGTGGGAGAATGTTTCTCGATAGGCCCTGTATTTTCTCTTCTTGGTGGAAAAATCGCCATTAATGATGCCTTGTCCCACTTTAGGCCATGCACAGCATTGCCACACAAGTCCTCTTCCTCCGTATCATGTGTTTGAACCTCTCACACTGATATATCATACACTTCCCAGTGACGTATTGTATTACATTTATCATTTGCTTATCTATTTAAATTTAAAGCAATTTRTATTGGCTTCTTCTTGCCTTTAGACATATAGTAGATGTTAACAGATAATAAGTCATCTACATATAGTTAACATAATGTATTAAGAATTTTGGGGTGTATTTTGTTTGATCTGTTTTAAAGATTTATTTCACCATGCAGTGAACTGTACTCTAAAAATTCCTGTTTCTTTGTGTCTCTCTTTGAATTCTTCTTGGCCTCTCCATGGTGTGGTTCCTTTCAGTCTCTGTTKCCCTTTGTTCCTTTGCTTCCCTACACCCCTGTCACATAATCACCCACTATACTGTAACCCTAGGGAGAACTAGATCATCATCATTAAATATGAAAAAAATGCATTCTTTTTACATGCATACATACATACATGCATACATATATAMATATATATATTTTCCTTTTTCTTCTTTTCTTCCTTTCTTTCTCAGTTTCACTAAAGCAAAACTAAAATGACTGAGACTTGAATTTTGCTTCAGATCTTTCTGTCTATCCAAAGAAAAGTCCGAAATATTATTAGCATAGTAAAAATAGCTAAAATGTCTGTTTCATGCAGATGGTCCATTTCTATTTGGAAAACACTATATTATCATTGATTTACTGTCTAGATTAAACTATTTTTCCAATAATAATGTATTTTTGATATATTACCAACAAAATAATGATCGTTTGTTTGTTTATTTTTACATATAAAAAATCATTGAATGCCTGTGATTAAAATTATTTGACAGTTGAAATACCAATGACATATTATTGAAGAATCAGTTYCAAGGGTTATTTTTGTTCTCAGTACAGTAATATTTCATAAGATTTAGATTCATAGCATTGCAAAAATAAAACTTATTCTGAAAGCAAGATATAATGATGTATTGAAGATGAGAAAATTCACTATAAAAGGCTGACAATTCCATGTCTAAGTATTTTTTTTAGGTGAATGATGCCTCTAAGTCAAAATTTAGATAAGTATTATAACATTATTTTACAGATTTTCTAGTCTTCCGCTAGTGACTGCTCCTAGAAACAGCATACTGGACTTGATGAACCTTTGGTCTTATCTACAACTGCATTTCCAACCCTTTCATATGTATGTGCWTACATACTTGCATATATGTAAACTTATCTCAAGCCTCTGCTGAGGTCTTCTGTGTTTTGWTTTTTTTTTCCTYCCCAGGTGATCTGCTTTTATGTCTCCAGCYTTGTTGCTGTTTTGAAAATCAAGATATGATCTCTGTCTGATGTTCCAAAGAATGTGAAGGTGGTAAGCAAGAAATTTCAAGCCAGTAGGTCAACAACAGTCTTTCAGATTGCTCATTGATTTATTTTACTATAATTTCTTCTCTTTTGTGTGGTTACAGACACTATTTTTTTTTTTCAAGTGAACCAATGATACTCTTATATCAGCTATTTTTATCAGCCTAATTACTGTAGTTATATGAAAAATGGGAGATGGAGTATGTTCAGTAAGGCATCACTGTTGAGGTCTACATTAATTGTACTGAGTATAGTTTGGGTCACATATTCAAGACTAAATCAGCATGGAATTTATAGGTATAGAAAAGATCTTTGAGGATGATCTATATATTAGAAATCTTATCTTACAGAGGGTGAGTSGGATAGATCTGGTCTGCCTAACTTAGCCATTTAACTTGCACCTAAGGTACTTAATGAGATATCAAAGAAAGTGAGCATATTTTTGTGAAGAATTTTTTTTGAGGAGTACTTTTTCTCTACAACTATGCCACAAAAATGTATCCAGTTTGATTTTGTGATTGTATTAAATTTTAGAGCAGTCTTGATGAGAAGCTTGGCAAAATTATGCAAATGCAACATAAAAATACTGCACACAAAATCATAGATCCTAGAAATCCTTCAGAAGACATCACACTCATGCCACTGGCCTAAAGCACGGTCAGCTGCATGCTTTGTGACAGATATTCATTTAGCCCAATATTAAAAGCTTCAGCATTCCTCGTATTAGAAAATTTTTCATACTGAACCTTTCTTGTAAAAAATTAATCCTTTTATTCCTATCAAGGCAGTCACAGACATGGACATTGAAATTTTCCTTTCTCTTTTCATCTGTCTTTTCTGAATTTAAGGAGCTATGATGAAAATGAAGCTTTGACTTGTTTAAGCTAAAATATTAGGCTGAAGTTCAACAGTTTGAAATATTTTCTCAAAGGCCATTTTTCCCAAATTCTACCCAAATGGGKCATATCATTTGTATGTGCATGTCTAAACTCAAACATGGTACTGCAAGTAATATGTTATCAACACGGAATAAATCAGAGCACTTACAGAATCTGACTTGTAGGCTGCATTCTTGTTTAAATATGTATAGTATAGTATTTCCTGTTTTGTAAAAGAGATGACAGAGCTGATTCATACTGAGCTTTAGTTCTCAATTCAATGTTCTTGGGAACTGCAATTTTGTGTGAATAAAACTTTTTTCACTTATAGTCGTATAACAGTTAAGAAGCTTAATAATTAATATTGATTTTTAACAGTGCTGAGTTGTTGTTAGTTGGCCTTTTAGAATAATTTCATTTTGCCTTTTGTCATGAAAACAATGTGTTTTGGGTTTTTTTGTTTGTTTGCTTTTTTCTATTTTGTTTTCTTTTTTTCCTACAGGAATAGTGTGATTTGGACTTTGCCATTATTGCTATCTGAACCTTTTAACTTTTTCTTTTGCTTTAAGAGTACCTATTATTAGTTTACCTCTATTCTGAACATCTTGAGGGAGAACTGCTGTTAAGGCCAACCACAGTCAGATTTAATGAAATAGTTTCATGATTTCTCTTACACTGTTACTTTTGTTAATACTGCTCAATAAAATATTATTTATTATTAAATAACCTTATATTAACTCATATTTATTTTTATACTGATTAGAATTCCCAGATTATTCCTACAGGTACTATTCAAGATTTTTTCTGTGCATTGTTTCTTTATATGACTATATTTTACAGGCTACTTTTGTCTGTAGTGACTCACATTTAATTGATTTTTGGCCTATTGCTGCAGTTTAAGAAGGTTTTGCTTAACTTCTTTTGGGGAAAAAAAAAAAAAAAAACACCTCTGTGATTAAACCTCTGTGATTCCTTCAGGCGTTGTATTCATTTATAGTTTGATTAGTTTACTTCTTGCAGCTTATAAATGAAAATATTGAATAGTATTCAACCTCAAATGGATTCTTTCTGGACTACATAAAATCTTTCATCCTATTTCACTACACATCTGACTAATAATAATAAAAAAACCCTTTGGACTCAAATTATTTTCTATGAGGTTTTTATCTGAAATATTTCAAGTATTTTATAGAGTTCAGCTGTATATTTTGATCACTTCACCAGTGAAAAACCAGACTAACACTAATAAACTCAGTGGAGTTATTAGATTCCAAGCACTGATTTGTTTGTGGTTCAGCATGAAAAGCATGCTCTATGACCATGACATTTGGATTCCAGGGAAATTTTTAAATCAGGACAGAAAATCTGAACACAATTTTTTCCTGGTGAGATACTTACAACTGATTTTCCTAACAAAATTGCCATTTTCCACCATTGTTTTCACAATTTATCAGGTATTTTAAACAGTGTTGGTTTGCAAGGAGTAGATATTACCTTTGGCTGCAGGTCATGCCACCAAATGGATGCTATATTATATTTCTCTGTGTTAGTTCACTAGGAATTCTGTTCCCTCAACTTTATCAGATGGCCACTGGGCTCCATATTACGTCAGCAAATTCCTTTCACCAAGTCCTATGTAGTGCTTTCAGGTTACCTTTTTTCTCTGTTCCTAGTCCTGCTTTTTGACCTCTCCATTTCCTTATTCTCTGCTAATGTATTAAGCATGCTTGTTTTATTTTCTTTTTAGTCCAAATATAAGCAAAGTATCTCTTAACAGCCCTGTCCTACAATACCTTTGTCATCTCTTGCTTTTTTCATACTTACAGAACTTGTTCTTCCTTTTTTCACACTTTGTTAATAGTATCTCATTTTGAGGCTTTGGTTTTCTAACTCTGACCCTGCAAATCTTTAATATACTTTTGCACTCTTCATCTGTAGTTTTTCTTTCCTATCCTCATCCCTTAATGTATTTCAATTTCTTTTTCTTTYTATTTGTTACTATTGAGATTATTTTCTGCAATATCTTGAACTTATCTTGAACTTGTAAGGCTATAATTTCCCTTTTATTTTATATTCCTTTCCTCTATTTCTTCTTCAGTCTGTAGGACATCACACATTTTCACTGCTTGTTTTGTGCCTGCTTTTCTCAGGTCTGTCATAATTAAATTACCCTTCTTATCTTTTTGTAGTAATGCAATTTAATGCCCCCACATTTCAATATTACTGGTATTTGCAGCTCTGAGGCCCCCAAAGAATTCATTCTATTGATTAGCATTAAGCAGTTATTTCAGCTACTGTTTAAACTTTCTGTAAGAAATTTTTTCTCACAAAAGTAGTTCAGTTATTTGATGAAGCCATATGCCTTCCTATGTTAGTTTTCCAGAGATATGTATTAGAGGGAGACTGTAATTGTTGACCACAGTAGTATATCTGTTCTGTTATTTGTTAATACTAGCAAAGAATAAGTTACTCTGAACAATTTTGTTCATTTTTAATAGAACTTCTTACAAAATGGCAATGTTTGATGTAATGTTTTACATCTACAGAGCCTACTCTATGGCATAAAAYAACATTAAGGGTCTTAATTCAAATATTCACAGATCCTTCAAAGCCATCCTGGGTAGGGGCAAATAACTTAGTTATAAGAGGATATATGAACAGAATTGACCATAAACAATAGTGAATAAATAAATAAATTTGCTTTACTTCAGTGCCCAGATATTCATTACTCCTATCTCTAGCATCTGAGCACATTGCAATGAAGTGAAGTGAAAGCTCTTTGTTCAATATTATATACTACAAAAAAGCTAGCAAAACTATGTTTGCTACTACACTGCAAGTAGCGTGAGTCAAAACTTTAGATCTCAAAAACGAGTAGGAGAAACTCTGGACAAGAACAAATCTATGGCTAGAAATATTAAGACTCCCATCACTTCAACCCCAGGGAAAGCAATCCTTTTTAGACTTCCTGTGTAATAGTCTCTGCTGACGGTCATAACGTCTGCGCACTTCGGTTTTCTACTATCATATGTTCATCTACATATAGGATAGCAGGGCAAGAGAGTTTTGWGTCCTCTAAGGCATTTCCCCTGGGGCGTAAGAAACCAAATCACAGACAGATTCAGATGCACAAAGCAGCTAAAAGCAGCTTAGAGCTGCTTTGCTCATAGCTTTAAAATAAGCATTTTTTGTACTTTTTTTTAATGGTATACGTTAAGTTGTAGTAAATATCAAAAAAAAAAAAGGAAAAAAATAATTAACTTTCACAGGTTACTAATTTAGAGAATAAGGGACTTCCTTTCAGAATTTTACAGTCTTTCAGATTCATAGCCCAGTTATCAATTAAAATCCAGAGTTTTTGGCTGTGTTTTCACTACAACTGCTGCCAGAAAAGTAGTCCTTGGTGAACAGTAATAGAGATAGATTACTTTGGACTTCATTACTGAGTGATGTGACTTCTTTTAGTTTTGATAATGGATTACCACTTTGTTTACAAATGGACATTTGCTATCCCAGAACAGCTCTGATGATTTTATATAGAAATAAAATATTCACTGACTTTAAGGACATTATCCTTTGATAACTARTCTTGCATGCTGCTGTCAAAGTCCAGTTCTCTCTAACCAGGTTCTTTTAGATGCTCTACACATACAGAGAGTGCAATGTTTAATATAAAGTTTATTTTGAAGATATTTGATGTTACRTGGGATTTTTGATTTAGCAGAGTGATACAGTAATATATTGAAATCACAAGACTTATGAGGTTCAACCACAATACCAATGTAATTGCCATTACTGGTCTCTATAATGTGCTCACTGTCATGATGCTAGGCATCTCCAGTCACTGGGAAGGAATACGTGGGTTGAAGCCAGCTCAAGCCTCTTGCTCTCTTCAAAATTCCTTTGTTAGTTGTTGAGATTTTATGTTCTATGTTGGGCCGAGCCACGTAAACACTTCCCTCGTGCTGGTCTGGYTCTGAAGGAGACATTCACATCCTTTAAATCAGCTCAGGAAGAAGCATTTACATCTGGTCTGTGGCTACTTATCTAAAGGAAAGGTCGCCCTCTGGCCCCTTTGATTTGAGATAAAGCCAGTTCTATATGCCTACAATATTCTTTCTGACCACCTCATCCTTGTCCATCTCCTCTGAACTTCTTCCATTGTAGGAGTTATTGGTTGGTCATGGCTGCATGTAGTCAATAGCAATGATAAAGAAGGGAGAATGAACTCAGAAGTCAAGAACGCTGGAATACGGTGAAGTCCAATTCCTATGTCCTCAGTTTGTTGGTAAGCCAGGCAAAAATAAAATGAGACTCAGACATCTCAGTTCAAAGAATCTTTAATATATACATTTTACTTAAAAAAAAGCCCTCAGAGCCTTCTGAATCAAATGTCCTTTCATATGTCCTTAAAAAAAAATCTTGATCTGTGATGTTTCCTTGAAGAAACTACTTGTTCCAATTATTAACAAGAAACATTTTTTTAAAGAAAGGAGATAATTTAAAACTCCTTATTAACAATAAATAGCCATTGGACTCCTATTCTTCTTGATATTAAAGGTGAATCATATACATATTAATCACAAAAATGGTAAAAGGCAGTGGAAGAACACAAAGAAAGGGCATATTCAGTTTTAACCTTGAGCCCCTCAAGAGATCACCTCTGCAGGGCTGAAGAGATGAACAATATTTCAGCAAAGAATAAGTGAGATGTAAAATATGATAATAAAGAAAAAAGGTGACAGATTATTACAAATGAGAACATGAAAATATCATATAATTTACAAAAYGTTGTGTAATTCTTATTCTGTGACCTCAATGATGAGTACATTTTTTTAAAGCTGAAGAACAGTAACATCTTATGACTCAGTCCTCCATCTCTCAATTAAAACAAACAAACAAACAAACTCTCTCTTGTATGGGTTATTAGAACACATTGAGAAATTTTTGAAAGAAAAAGAATTCTATTTGTTCCTACCACTTTGAATACCAGTTTTTAAAGCAACCTTATGCTGGTAACTAGCTCGTATCTTTTTTTTTTTTTTTTTAAGATTCAGATTGGTATTTCTGATTAGTGAAAAGAATCTATCCTAAACTGGTCATTCATTCAGTGTTTAACACGCTCACTTAAAAAATTACTTTTTCAGAACTTTGTCGTGACTGATTCGGGCAAGGGACTCAAAGTAAGTTTCTGTATGTCATGGGTGAAAGTCCTGAATAATGACTAAGTTCCACCATAACCAAAAGTATATCATTGAAGAGGTCAAACAGGAGAGCTGTAATTCTGAATGTATAGACTACTGATAAGGAGTTGGATGTCAATTAATACAAAGCATAGCCTTGATTCTGGTTCTTCTGCACCTCAGGTGAATGGTCAGGTGAATGTCTGTGGCCATTCTGGATAGATGAAGATTTATTCGAGATATTTTTCATTATTTTTGAAGGCTTATTTTTAATTTTACAAAGAAACAAATTTCAAAACATAAGCATTTGTCAACAAAAAAAGACTTTTCACCTATTTCAGCCTATCATGGAGACTATATCATATATATYATATAATCCCCACACAGAATTCTATATTCACTAAAAGTAATTCATAAACATGTTAAAGATGCCACAGAACTTTATGGGTGAATTCACTGGCTGCTCTTTTTGCTAAAGGTTATCTTGAGTATCAATGTGAAAATAATTACCTGAAGACATAATTTTGACCTTCCTATGTGGTAAATAGCTTTTTTCTTCATAGATATTTTATAAAAATATTTTTGTCATTTCCTATAAAAGTGAAAACTAAAATATTCTCACAATTGATCTCTATACATGTTTTCTATCATATAGAAAATTAAGCTCGTGTTTATTAAAATAAATTCTAGACTGACAGCAAATATATTCATTCAAATATTTTCATGTATTCTGGAAAAGCCTTTTCCCTTTCTCTTCTATTTACAAAGCCCAGTTTAAATTAGTTTTATACATGCAGAAGGAATAAGTCATGATTGTTCCCTTAATAATTATATCTTTAATTAAATAAATTGAAATATAWAGACTCTGGACTTCAAGTGGTGTTTTATTCATTATTCATTTTATTTATTATTCAAGGCCAAAAACTCCAATTGTATGAAAACTGAACACTTAYACTTATTCCTGAAGTTACCTATCTGTGTTCCTATTATTCTGTAAGCGCAGGATCAAGGAAATACTGATGTCTACATAAGAAATTCAGAGACTATAAAAAAATCATCTACCAAGTGACCCATTATTTGATTCTACAGTAAACTATTTATGTTCATTGTTAACTCTACGACATACCTCCTATCTATAGATAAGAGGGATGTGCATTCTCTTTACAAAAGTGCTCTTGCCTTGGTCCATTGCTACTCAACTGAGGCAAATACTCTATATAAACCTATATTTACCAAGGAACAGCAAAGAAACTGCATGGAGATAGGGTTATTTATAGGCATTTATCTGTTTCAGATTTAGGTTAAAGATAGAATCTGACCTCCAAAGCTTTGAATAGCAGATTCTCATCTTACCATTAAAATAGAGGATTAAAATCCRTTAAATACAATGCAATTGTTGAAAGAAACGTTTATACAAGAAGTTAGTTTGGGCACGTAAAACTGAAAAAACATATTCCTAACATGTGACATTACCTTGACAAATAAACCAGAAATAGCGGTGATTATAGATGACAGTGAAATCATTCAGGGATAGTTTGGAAAGTTGCTCTTGCTCCCAAAGCTCTTTTTAAAAAACTCTACTTTTTTATATAACTCAGTATTAAACGTTAGATATACTATGTATCTGAACAAAACAGGCACTCATGTGCAAGGGGATCATTAATCACAGGCTAAGCTTTTCTCAAAAGCTCTGTCAGTCAGTATACATGCCTTTGAGTTGCTGTCTAATCTCTGCATGCCTCTCATTTAATAAAATGAAGAGTAATTGTGATGTGCATCTGTTAAAATATAGTAAAACTTATGAAAAAATATTTTATTAGTTTTCTCTTTTCAGTAGAAAAAAATGAAAAAATGAAGAGGAGAGGAAAGCTGAGGGAAGAAGAATATGATTTTAGAGAAGTACAACTGATTCTGATTCTAAAATACAGAGGAAATAATTATTAAACAAAATATAGAAGAGCTCTCTTCATCAACAAAATATTTAGAAAATATTTAATYTATATAAAAAAATATTTAACTGAAAGCCATCACCTTTCATGTTTTTGACAGGAACCTCTACAGAGACTTAAAAGGTCTCAAAATGGTTGAGATGATGAAAACTTTAGTACAGGCTTTGCTCTTCCAATATCAGGAGCTATCAGATATACCTTGGAAAGCATGATTTTTTTTTAATAGCAATTATGACTTTTTTGGAAGTAAACAACTATAAAAGTATTTTCTGGGGAATGCTGCCAGTATGCCTCAGGGCAGTTGTTGCATGCAGTTCATGTTTTCAATGTCATAGAAYTATTCTTTATGCATATATATGTATCTGAAATAAGATATATACCAGAGGAGGAAAAGTAATTTTTAAGCCAATCCAAGCACAGGAACAAGTGAGTAACACCTATTCAGGAAAACCAGTTATAGAYGTATTTAGTTAGTAACAAGGGATGAGGGGGCAGAGTTATTGAACTACCTCTCAAAAAAMGTTGACAAGGGAAAAAACTCAAACTAGTTTCATGAATATTTTGATAACTCTGTTAATAACATTATACAACTTGCTTCCTATGACAAGAGGGGAAGCTTCTTTCTAGGCTTATCGCTTATAATCCATGTCTTATTTGCCTTTTCTCTCATACACCTAGCAAGTTCACATTTAAAGGGAGCCTCAYGCAGCTCTTTTGAGTCTGTGTAAGAAACAAACCAACAGATTAGACATCCTGAAATTCTAGATATTACTCATTTTGTTACTCATATCAGAGTTAACAGTACCTTCCTCCCAAGGGATGCCATAACATTAATAAGCACTCACARATCATCAGGTTATTAATTACAAACCCATCCATGCATAGCACAAAATTAAAAATCAAATTAATTCGAATTTAATAGTTTAAAGAAAAAGAGAAATGTGAAACCGATGAGCTAAGAAATCCACACTAAACAAGCAAACACAAACAAAACTGACAAAAATATTGGGGTAAGGTGTTAAATTACATGCTGTGCCCAATGACAAGGAAAATAACAAATGATAAMGACAATAATGATGATTTTATTTATTTATTTATTTTACTTCTTTGGAGAATAAAAATTACCTTGAAATAATAGTTGTAAACACAGCAGTACTGCCAGGTCCCAGGGTTGCTCTGTGTGTTGCACTAAAATCTGCCTACAGGTAATTTTCAGTTCCTGCTGGAAATGCTGGATTTTGAGCTTTGTGCCCTAAACAAAATGTAACTGGGATACACTTGTTTTGTTATTCACATGTTTATTTTGTGTATAATGGTGTATTTGGCTTCTTCATAACTCGAAGGTAATAATTATGCAGAAACATGCTGGCTTCTTGAAGAGACAGAAGGAAGTGATGAAAATGAGCGAAATGTACGGCTAAAAACAGGTGTTTTAAGTAAACAAATGGGAAAATCATCTTAAACCTGTAGAACACTAATTGAGGGGAGTAATAGTCTGCAGATAAATATAAAAATATCTCCCCATTAGGCTCAATGAAAAGTCACAAACGGCTCATTTGAGGTAGAACAATCTTTTCGGACTTAGAATTCATATATGAGGGCAGCGAACAGGGAAATTACTGCTGGAGATGATTTGGATTGAAATAGAAGATCTAAACTTTCTGTGCACTAAATCCAGTCTTTCATGTTTAACCTCAAAATTGAGCTTCTTATCATACCGGAGGAAAAAAAATCTTACTCAAAATGACTTTTAACCTAAGTTCAGGAATCCAGCTATACAATACCCTGAGAAATATAGGACTCAAGTGACCTATGACTGGATGCTTCGGGTCCTCAAACAACTCTATCTGTGAAACTGTCTAAATCTACAGTCATCTAATTTTTTAAAAAAGGTCTCCAGGCATCTGATCTACAGTATATATTAGTAAATTAGAGTATTCAGTGTATGCTAGTAATTTCCTTGCACCATAACTGGACTTAGGTGCTAAATGGCCTAAATGCATGCGTTTATAGTCTTTTAGCCTTCAGATAGGGTAAGGGTAACCATTCAAAAAAACACCTATTAGAAATAGAAATTGGCCTAAGCCACAAATATATCAGGGACAACTAACCACTGAGCAATTCAGATGATTGAGTCGCAGTGCTGGGAATAGTCCCTGCCACTTTGTAATTTAGAGATGTAGCCTAAATTTATGCCTCTGGGTGGAATCCTAATGGCACCAACGTGCTCAGTGTTAACAAGTAGATGCTACCTGTACAGCAATAGTTCTCAGAGTACAGATACCTTTTCAGCCTCACCAAAATATAGAAATAGCTCACTGGTGAGAGATTTAACTTGGGTTATGAGAAACAGAGCTTTCAACCTCCATTTTAATTTGTTGGGAGGAAGGATTAGAACTGAGTTTTCCTACCTGGGGCTTCCATGTGGAGATCACTTTAACTCAGGGACCTGTCAGTATCTCTTTTTGGAGTATGAAGCTCTATGTAAAACCAAAACTGAATCCAAAACTAAAATCTAATTAATAATTAACTAACTAGAGAAAGTTTTTCAACCTCAGTTTTCAACATACACGCTCTGTTTATCAGAATGCTTGTTCATCCTGAGTCAGTAAAGACTCAATTACTTTATATGACTAAAATAGATTCAACAAAAAGGACTGAGAAAGTCATATCCCTTAATAAATTATAGCTCACTGATCAGGATATGATGTATACAGCAAAAAACAGCTATAGACATAAGGCATAGCCTTTTATATCTATATATATAGCCTTTTATATAATAACCTGGCTGGTTTCTTCTAGCCTAGTACTACATGTAACAGCAGAAGCATATGCACATGCACAAGCACACACACACGCACACACACAGAATTACACATGTACACACACACTCACACATTCACACACACACACACACTATTGTTGACTGATATGGCTGAAGCATTTAAAACCAAGATGAGGCCAAGACAAGGTTCAAGATTTGAAATCTCTGGTGAAACAAAATACTTTTCCCCAAAGAGATATGATTTATATGCTGTTATCTCACTGGCATCTTCCACTTTAGCTTTGGTGGTTTCACACTTAGTTTCCTGGCTTATGCAAACCGCTTCATGAGATGCTAAACTTTCCTAATGYGCAATATAAGGAGCACACAGTGGTTAGGATTTGCAATGCTAAACCTAATCTCATTTGTATCTAGTTTGTCTCTTTTAACTCTGGTGTGCTAGAAAATACCGCAACCTTTCTTATTGTGGTTATAAAACAAAGGTAAGTGGATCATCCATCAGCATGATTGTTTCTCTAGGAATAAAAATAATAATAAAACTTCTTAAAGTTGTCATAGTATCAATGGTGGTAAGAATTGGAAAATGACGAAATCGAACATGTAAGTATGAAGACCATTGTTCAAATGTTCTTTAAATTCCAGAACTTATTAAAGGTTACCTTTAATTTTCATATATATATATATATATATACATATACACACACACGTATTAATTCTGTTTGCATAAAGCTAGTAAGAAATGAGCCCTGCTTCATGCCCCTGGCTGTTTAGTTATAATAATAAAAACAAAATAATTATTGTAATTAACATTATTTAAATTTCTTATTGTTGCTTTATTAAATACAGTAAAATATGTTCATTTCTCAGAGTAATTAATCGTATTGTTTATTTTAATGTTGTGTCTTGAAAAAGTAACATCAAGTGTGGAGTTTTAATTATTTATTTAATTAGATAGCTTTCTTTATTAAAGTCAGTCATGCAGAATCTAAGCTATAAAGAGGTTAGTTTTTCCTTGATTTCARCTGAAGGAGGGCTCCACTTATGTAAGCAGTGCTGTGTGAAAAAAGACTATAGGATACCTAAAATAGTGTCATATTGTAGAATATTGCATGCAATAAAGTAAAACAGTTTAAATACTTTATTTTATATTGGTTATCAGTGGTTTTGTTTGTTTGTTTGTTTGTGAAGGAATGCGTAAGTATTATGGAACTGTAGATACAGGGCTGCCTTACCAATAATAGGTTAAATCCTTGAAAATGTTTCAGAATTAGAGTATGAGACTTCTAGTAATATCGGAGATGGAAGATCCAGGTCTATGAGCGCTCCCCAAAATGGTCAGAGGTTATGTTAACATGGCAGCAGTTGCTGCAGCTGTGATGGTCTGAGCAAACAATCTTATAAATGAGTCTGGACACTTAAAAGCACTGTGGAGAGAGATGTTGTATCTTTTAACAGTCTAGCTCATACAATTAGAAAAAAGTGGCAGGTTTTCAAGCATTCAGATCTGCCTTTTAGATGTGAAGACTTCGCTCTTAAAGGTTGCACATGCACACAAAATTTGCAGATTAATTTTACATTCAATATTACTCTAAATCTCTCTCTTTTTTTTTCCAGTGGAATTATTCATTTTGTTCCTCAGAAATATTTTGTGCTATAAAGAGTTTGATCTCTCCAGCTCCACGGATGGTTGTGCTTTTGATGGTCACCTGTGATCTGAACAAACAAAACAACAGTCAGCCTGACTAATGGACTAAACAAATTCAAAACAGTTTATAGAACCTGAGGATGGTGAAATAGTGGTTGCTTTGATGTGCAGTTAAAGATAAGAGGAATATCAACTACATTACATGCAACTGTATACGCAGGATTTTGTTTGTTTTTTCTATCAAATAGGATGTTTTAAATTCAAGTCACTTTCATTTTCTGCAAATTAATTTAAAACAGAAGTAAATTCAATCATCCACTGGATCACTGGTATATTTATGTGCATTTAGAATTTGTTGATCAAATTACACTTTTCAGTGATTTTGGAGGGTATATACTCATCACATTTCATGTTATGTTGATTCTTTTTTGACTTGCTTTACTGAACATATGTTAAACATTATTTTGCAAACTGAGTATATAATTAGTTTTGTCTCTCTGT
Organism: Rhea americana; assembly: GCF_003343005.1. Taxonomy (NCBI): domain Eukaryota; kingdom Metazoa; phylum Chordata; class Aves; order Rheiformes; family Rheidae; genus Rhea; species Rhea americana. The sequence continues at coordinate 942,646 of NW_028185694.1, read as the reverse complement.
ATGCATCAGTGGATGACTGAGGACTATACCCCTGTAGTTTTACTATGAACTCTCGGTTGAAGTACTTGTGTAGTCAAGACCAGTGCAGAATTCATACAGAATATTTAAAGAAGTTATTCATGTTTCCTATAGATTCCTTAAATGTAATTAAAAACTCAACAAATTACAGACATGAACTGAAAATAGAAGCATTTTATGTAAATAATAAAAAGCAAACTATAAAGTATATGTAGTTTGGGATAAAGATAATAGATGCACTGAAGCAACATGTGAATGTCAGAAGAATCTCCATCACATAAATTACTGGAAGTCTTAATGGTATAAGTTTTTATTAGGTCTACTGCTAAGTAAAAGTTTAATTTGTTCTACATAACCAGTATATCACTAGTCCCAGCAGAAACAGCCAGCTGGAAACATTCTCCACAGTTACTCGGCTCTATGAATATGTTTGAGTGGAAAGTTCCTTGAGTACTTCAAGTACTGAGGTATAAAGTTTGAACTACACCTGAGTAAGAAACCTAGAATTGCCTAAAATAGATGATGCAAATATCCCTGTCAGTGGTTTCTAAAAGACTCCTAGTTTTTCAGTCAAATATCGATATAGATACTAACTTTAAGTAAGATTATTAAATATCACACTAAACTTTATAAACCTTTATGACAATAAAATGTGATTTTAGCATAACTTCATGCAAGAAAAGGACTGATTTTAGTGCATGATTTTAAGAAAGTGCAAAAATTCAACTTTGAAAATGAAGTTCCTCTAAAGAATGAGTAGGATGAGTGCTCAGAAAAGGAAATGTCTAAAATCATGAATGCAACAATTGATTAGTTATTAAGTATATTCTCTCTGCATATAAATCTACATAAACAAGCCTGGATATATATATATAAAAAATATATATATATATAAAAAATGTATGTGCCTAACCTGTTATATAAAGTGGTCGCCCCTAAGAAGTAGTGTGTTTTCAGGAGATAAAAAATAGCTAAACTCCTGATGCACTATCTCAGTGTTTGCAGGTGTTCCCAGTAGAAAGAATGGAGAGGCTTAGATAACACAGCCAAAGCTGAGAAACTCATCTAATAGAAGACTATTTTAAGGCTGACTGCTTAATGTCAGGATCTGTGCCAGATCCTTCCYGAAGCCATTTTGTACAATCATATTTGCAGTATTTAAGGTTGCAATATTACTCTTCAAACCTGTTGGTTTTGTCATAGTCAATAGAAAAGCTTGTCTTGCTATTTCTGTCATTTTATGTAGCATCAAATTGGGGATGCAGGAGTCAAGCTTTATTTCCTCTCACACTTCAGCTAAGGAAAGTTAGAAGGGCATCTACTCAAACTATGTCATCAATATCTTTAAAAATATACATCAATTATTTCTTTCTATTACTAATTCACTGATCTGGCCCTCACCAGCTCTCCCAGTGAAGACAAAGGATGGGCTATGCAACCTGGCCTAAATGTCACTAATGAGAGCTATTTACAGAGCAAGACAGAGTAGCAGGAGCAGCCCAGAGGAGGAGAAGGGGACAAGAGAGCTGTAATGCTCCCTTAGCACAATTTGGCCCAGCATGGGACTCCAGGTCAAGTGGAGCATGYGGTGTTCCTCTGTGCAGGTTCTCAYGTGCCTGCTGCTTGCAGGAGCCCCTGTGACAGAAGTGCCTGCTTGGAGAGATGAGCAGTTCAGCAGCACTTCCCTTCCTCTCAGCAAACGCATCTGTGCAGAGGAGCAGATGTAGATGGCAGAGGTAAATTTTCCCAATCTCTTCTCTATACCTCTCGCATAGTGAATTGATTGTTCTTAATCTTAGATGACTAAAAATGTGCACCAATTCAGATGGGTTCTGAATTGCAGTGACTTCCGCAGCTGCATAGCTGCACCTGGAATGCTTTGGAATCATTCTGGGGCATTATATACTGCCTGGTAGGTGATCAGAGGGCTTTCTCCTGTTTGAAGAAAGACAAAGAGGTATGTAGGAGTAGTAGTACAACTATAGAAATTAGTTGCTACTATCCTGTAACAGAATTTTCTGTCATTTTTAATGGAGAAAGTATTTAACTATTTTTGTTAAATTATCTGTGAGGATGCAATTTATTTCAGCTAAATTTAGATGTCTGCATATAGCTTTTGGGGCAATTTACCTCACCTGTTTTTGATGCTTTCTTCCTAAGATGTATTTCATTGTTTCCCAAAGGAATCTGAGATGATGAGTAGAGATGTTAGATACAGAAGATATTGCATTTAGTCAGGTGACTCCACTCTAAAGCAACTTTTTAAAAAGAATCTGCAAAATCTAAAGACCTATATCCCCCTTATTTTCAATCTGAGCTATGGTAAGCCCACCCTGCAAGTATAAACAATCCTTCTTGGTGTCTTTGTGTGGACTACCTTATGAATCAGAAGCTCTAGGAGTTGTGAAGCAAAGTTCCCTAAACCAGACAAGTATTCACACCACAGAGCAGTGATGCATTATAAAAATGTGATAGCTTAGATGAAGAACTAATATTTTTACGCTCACACTTTACCGTTTGAGCAGGCTGTGCATTCCTTGTTGTGAGGTATTCAGTCTGCATGGAAGAGCACTCACTACATAATGTGATATTTGCCCTCAGGAAGGCCTGCTATGTTAAACTATCCTGCGTGTTATGATATAGATACGTTATTATTTTTGGCAGAACTTCAATAACATATTTCAGAGTCAGAATTAAAAGCATAAGTATCACTGTATCCAGTGAGGAKATGAACACCTCCAGAAGGTTTTTCATCCTGTCCAAATATAGGTGTCTAAGATAGGTGCAATGAATTGCCATCTGTCTCTTTCTGTTCAGAGCAGATGACTGGAGTAAACTACATGCCAAACTGTTACATAAACAAAGATATATTAAATTGATCCCAGAAGGGCTTAACCTTTTGATATCAAATTTCTCCCTGAGTCTAAAGTTAAGTTCTTAGATATGTTCAGTAGGGACTCTCTTTTGACAGTGCTTAACTTACACATAACCATTATTGGAATTTGCAGACTAGGCAATTCTTTTCTCATTTCATCTGAGGGGCTCATGGGTGTAGAAATGGAGCAAAAGTCTCAGTGAAAGGCACTGAAAGGCTTATATGGGATGCTGCATATAGCTATAATTTAAACTCTGAAATACTTATTTACTTACTTACTCAATATACTTCGAATATGCTTTCTTTCTTTTTTTTTTTCTTTTTTTTCCCTTCTTCTTTTTCCAGGAGTTAGATGGCCTAGGAATGTGAAATAATAGAATGATGTCACTTTTCTATCTAAAAATATCCCCAGAGCAGCAAACTGCCTAGGGAAGTTCCTACCATTTGTTAACTCTCACCACTGGCTAAAGTTTCATTTTTCATAGGAAACATCTAGGAGCACCAGTGAGTAAAGAAAATGCTGCACTACCCTCCTAATGAAGAATCTTTCCATAAATATCCCATCTGAACCTCCCAATCTGCAACTTGTGGTTGCTGACCTTGTTTTCATCATTCGCATCTCAGTAAATACTGAGAAGAGATCAACTCTGTCATCAGTAACTGCCCTTTAGGTAACTCTAACTCACTTTCTGAGCCTCTCAGGCTGCAAGCTCACCCTTTAGCCTCCTTGTTGCCAGGCAGAAGCAGCCCAGCTTTGTCAAAGGCTGTCTTTATTTCCAAGAGTATGAATAATGGTCTAAATGATGGAGATTAATGAAATCATAAGGCTGGAAGTGACCTCATTTAGCTTGTCCATTCTGCCCCAAGTAAGATCAATTACCTCTATACCATTCTCGATAGATTATTTCTCTAATCTAAACATTTCCAGTGATAGGTGCTCTGTAGCCTTTCTGGCTCAGAGGCAGACTTGATTTTATAGCAGAATWTGGTATGAGAGGTAGCCAAACCTGGTGGACGTCTGGACCCAGAGGGACTCCTCTTGTTCCAGACTGTTCTTTGCAAGGCTACTACATTTTTGTGACTCCAGCTGCAGCCAGGAATGAGCTGCAGTATTCCCAATAGGCACACACACTACACGTAGTTCACACACAGACSTTTACACAAATCAGCGCAGAAAACAGTGCCTTTACTGGCACCCACATAAACACAAGCAGCAGTCGCATACACATGAACATTGTAGATGGTTTGATCCCGTTCCTCCCTTCCAGGACACACACACACACACACACACACACACGCATGGAGTACGTCTCTCCCATAGCTGGCTTTGACTATCTGCTGTCACCCAGAGCTGGAGCCCCTTAGGATGACAGCCCCTCACTCCAGAGGTGGTATTACCAAGACCTGTCCTCCTACTTAGCAGCTTGTTTGGCTTTCATTTCTTTAGTGTGCACGCACGGTAGCTCAGAATAGGGAATACATGCACCCCAAAGGTAGAAATAGGATTTAATAAGAATACAGGGTAGACTGCAATAATCAGGTGCAGGGCTTGCCAAGACTAGCCACCTATTTACAAAAGATAGTCCATTTTATCCTCCTTTTCCTCTATTTTCCAATGTTAGTATTTCAGTGATCTACCTTGAGACCTCTCTTTCTCTCCTTTTGTCCTTCCTCTAAACATCACACAAGACGTTTYACATATTCCCACAATTCCCTTAAAATATTGCATAATAAATTTTATACTATCCCCAAATTCCCTTCCTACTGCATCCTGTAAGTCCTATACCTTGTTAGGCAATAATTCCTTCAATTTACTTGGCTTTCCAGAGAAAAAAATTCTTTTCTTGGCATATTTTGGTGGATTTCAAAACAGGGTCTATGATTTAACCACTCCTCTTGGATGTTCTTAGGAGTAACAGCTTCAGTGTATTCCATTTTTATTGACTTAGTTATTATGGTTTYTCTGCTTCTCATTGTTCTCTTTTCCTTGCCTGATCTTTGGGCTGACTATGATTAKCTTTTAATTGCATAACTTGGAGAGGTATACAAGTAACATCACGAGCTACATTACAGTGAACTGCTGTCAGTATGAAATATGATAATGAATGATGCCATGAAGAGTTTTGCAAGCTTGCTTTATATGCTATGCCTAGAAAAGATTTTATTCAAAAAGTATTTTTCATAAATTGGGAAAACAGAAGCCAAATAGCATCATGAAGAAAAAAAAAAGAGAATAAGTATGTGGAACAAAGCATAAACATAATGGACATCTCAGCCACTGTATGGCACCTGAAGAAGCATTAAACTTTTCACAGAAATACTGCAAAATAAAAGTTGATCCTAAATTATGCACATTGTACAGAAAAAGCTGTGTAAGAAGGCACACWAAGTTACTGACAGCTGAATAATAAGCTGAAGATCATAAAAGCAATGCTCTATCTTCACACTTAGATGTGTTTCACTCCTCTGCAACTCTAAACTAGATTACCAAATGATTTAATTACTCTAATCTTTGCTATTGCCTTCATTCTATTTTTCTTAATGCGTTTTGTTGTTGTTTTTCTGGTGATCATTTAGGCTGCTTGCATTCTATGCAAAATGATTATATGGGAAACCCTCCAAGGCATAGAAACTTGCWTTTATACACACTCTACAAAGCATTCAGCACATCTCTAAATGCATTTTGTCATTGTTTTAAGCAAAAGTAATTGTAAATGCTCAGGCACAAATTCACTTGGTTCTTTTCTAAACTAATATTAAAAATAACAAATATTAAAAAAAAAGGCACGCTGTTCCTATTGTTCAAAATTATYTTTCAATCAGAGCACAGAGAATGTTGAGGAAAATGAGTCAGGAGAGAATATTCTGAGAGGGAGCTGATTTAGAGGATTCAGCAATAAACACAAGGGGTTTTTATTTAGACATGGCAGACTCAATTAGCATCTCATTAGCAATAAGCTGTATAAATAGACATGTTCTGCAAAGAGGGAAAAAAGCCAATAGTCTGCTGGCAGGCACTTAGTATCCCAGCACCAAGCTTTCAACACATGTAGAAGCTCTAATTAGAAGCTTGTCCATGTGCATGCATCACTCATTAACTGCCTCTTTACTGAAAGGGAATAATGAATTGAGCCCTTTAATCTGACATTAATAAATTCCCAACATTTTGGGAGGTATTTGAATGTAAAATGGTGATGTTGATTATCAAAATTATATTTGATGAGTTGGACTTGTTCTGGCTCATTGAAAAGGATAATTTTCATACTACTAGGGCTTCTTCCAAAAAATGAATTTGAGTGTTTATGGCTTTACCCAAAGAACTTTAAGCGGGAGTCTGAACCTGTAAAGAGAAAAATTGTAAATTGCAGAGGCACATACGATGATGCCTTTTGCATCTTCTGGTTAGGCATGCAAAAGTAATTCAACTTGACTTGAAGGTATGCCTTTGAGACAAAACCACTCATCTCTCCTTTATAACATTTCTTCAGCCCATCAGAAGGAATTCAACTTTATGTACATGGAAAACAGGTGACAAATACTTTGGGCCTAGGTAAACCATCTGCGCCCCTTGTTCTGAGTCAGTTTCCTGTTTTAGAAGGGTTTTTTCCTGCTGCATTTCATATTTTGTATATATTAAATAGAGAAACCAGACTGTAATGCTTCTTATAGGTGGCAAGAGATATCAGCCTCTGGATCCTGACCACATGTTGCTCACTGAACAAGTGTTGAATTTTGGCTCCCTTTTGGAACTGTGTCATGTCACTGGTGAGACTGTGCTGTTGCAGTGATCTGATCTTTTCTGTGATACAAGGGTGGTCTAATGCGTACTGCAGTGGAAGATGCAGAGGACCTAACTATTTTCCAACTGTGAATGTTCTCAGACTGGCTTCCCTTGGGATCTTTCAGCTATGCATTGGGTGTACTTTGGCCCTTGGCCCTTTCCACATGACTACCTTCATGTGTGGGTTCACACCAATTAGCAACACTTGCTATAGAGGATAAAAATGACAAAGAGCAAGTTAATAAGGCAGAGTTGTAGTTGTTTGTGTAAAAGAGTGGATAAATTTGCTAGACCAGGAAGTATAAAGGTAAACCCTATATTGCCCTATTTGGAAGTGAGTAAGCTGCATACAACTTTGACAGTACCACATTAATAAAAATGAAAAGAAAAGGAAAGGAATAAAGAGGAGAGGAGAGGAGAGGAGAGGAGAGGAGAGGAGAGGAGAGGAGAGGAGAGGAGAGGAGATACTGTCTAATTTTTTTCCCTCCAGAGTACAGCCAGTTTACTCCAGGGACCAGGCATCTCTATATTGGATGGGGGGGGGGGAGTATAAACCCTCTAAATGATTCCCTCCAGTTATCACTAAGCTATTGGATGGTCAACTGATATTTATTTACTCTATGAATAAATGAAATTAGAGTCAGGTGATTCAGAAAACATATTTTGAACTAGGAACTGGAGAAGAAGTGAGTCTGTCACATTGTTCTTGCCAGATCRTATCACTTCCAGTCCCTTCTCAGCCTGACTGATATTTAGACTAGAAGCTTCTTAGATTTTGATGTAAGACAATGGACTTCATATTCTGTGGAGACTGAATAGCACTGCTAATCTTAATATAAACATCAGGTAAGKTTGGCATGTAGGAATGATTGATTCACTTAGAGAAGATATTAAGATCTTTTAATGCATCRAGCAATTAGGTGTAATTTAAGATAAGGCATTGAGTAGGAACTAGTAGCATTAAGTTGAATTTAAATAACAATTTTGCTTTGCTTTTGCTTTACCTGAGTCAGCTAACATCCTCTCTCAGGAATATACTGTCCTTGGTCTTTCAAGGTTGAAGAGGAGAAAACGCTATAAACCTAAATTCACAATAAGTCAATATTCTTAATTAAAATCTATTTCACTAATAGTCTGTCTAATCCTTGGCAGTGCTTTATCTCACTAAAGACTCCAACAGACATGTGGCAGAGGATTAAAATCAGACAGCTGAAGCAGCTACTGCCACCAGTCATTCTCCTACCTTGTCCTTCTGATAGATGCTGYCACTCTGAGCAGAATGTACAATTTATTGTGCACAAGCACATGATCCACCACATTGCAAACCTAACATTAAAATGAACTAATCCCAATTTCTGCTTATGACATTGAAAACTGCAGCAGTATGATACTTGTTACACAAATAAGTCAGACATTCTTACCTTTGGGTAGCAACATCTGTGATGACTAAGGTGCTAACAATGTTAGCTATTTGGTTAATGTTATATTTATAGGTTGCCATATGCCTTTTAGACCTCTGACTGAGACAGAGTATAGGTGAACCATTTTTCTTGTAGAGGAGCACCGGTAAAAGTATCTATTCTGGTAGAAAACAGCTTCTGTTTGAGAAATTCAGGGTTGCCAATTCTAACTACTTAATCTTAACTACATATAATTCTGGAATGTATTTACTATTTCCCTACTTGATATTTTGTGAATGTGGAAAGACTCTACATAGACATTAGTACTATTTCAGTTATAAAACTGATAGCATTCTGATTGTCTTATCTTGTCATGAGCTGTCTTTTTTTCAACTGATGCCAGATCTAGATCCCAGCAAATCTTCTTTTTGGTTCAGAAAGAAATTGGATTAGTCAAATATAGACATCTCCTTTTTAGATAGCTAAAATTTGATGAATCCCACTGAAGTTTCTGTTTAATGCATAGAAAATTTCTAACATACTTCACCAAAATGAAGTCTGCTCTGATGGAGAATTCTTAGAAGGATTAATCAGGCAGAAGTTTGCCACCTATGGTGTGGTTGTTTATATTCAAGTTTACCATTTCACTCCCTTTATTGTCAATGAAGACAAATAGGCATTTAAAAGAGTGCTTATTATTTATTACACGGGCACACGTTTGTTTATTTACGACCTGAGCTAGAGATCTAAGATAGACTAAATGAAAGAATTCCACAAGTGCTTGTTTATCTTCATGAATAATAACATCTAGGATTGCTAGCAGAGATGTAGGTGTTATAAATTTATAAAGTTCAGTAGAAGAACTCTGCCCTATTGCTAGAAATATGGCAGTGTTAATGTGAGTCTACGGACTAGGTTTCTTCTATAGTTAAAAGAGGGACCTCCATAAGGTAATTCCTGTCTATGATCATACACACTTCTTTTAGGAAAGGATAAATTGATAAATTGGCATCTGAAAGTCACCATATATTGCCATCAACTTGAGGGAGTCTATTCAATCAGCTGAAATACATCATCTACATTTTAAGTAGTTATTGTTAGGTGAGATGGATCTCACCCATCTTTAATGTTTACCCTTCCATTTCTCTTAATCATTATATATTTGAAATCCATTTCCCTAAGAATATTCTAAGAGTTTGTAGAAATTAGCATAAATAGGCCTAGCCTAAAGAAAGGTGTTCCTGAATTTTTTGCATTCGTATCAAAATATGCTGTTTTGAAGTGTTGCTTCTGTTAAATTCTTCATGATTTCTTCTTTTTTCTTCCTGTATTTAATGAGTAATACACACATCTACCAATATTTCCAAAGCTAAAATTAAATTTACTTAGATTTTCAGCTATTAAAGAAATAGCAATTACAGAATCACAGAATTGGTAAGATTGGAAAAGACCTCTGGAGATCATCTAGTCCAACCTCCCTGCTCTGCAGGGTCACCTACAGCATGTTAGACAGGGTTACAGCCAGGCGGGCCTTGAAGATCTCCAGAGAAGGAGACACCACAACCTCTCTGGGCAACCTGTRCCAGTACACTGTCACTCTCACAGGGAAGAAATTCCCCCTCATGGTCAGGCAGAACTTCCTGTGGTTCAGTTTGTGCCCATTGCTTCTTGTCCGCTCATGACACTGCTGAAGAGTTTGTCCCCATCCCCTTGACACCCTCCCTTCAGATATTTATACACATACAGAATATAAAACATTCAGTTCTCTGTGTATAACTGAGTTTATTGTATTCTTCACATTGAAGAAGCATCAAAGAATTGTGCTGGTATTCTCAATTAGAAAAAATATTCAAAATGCAACAGAATTTATCTTGACCTTTAATCACTGAAAAGTGTAACAAGAAACCTATACCTTACTTGGAGTGAAAATATAAGACCTGAGATGAAGTTTTTATAAAGGTTTTCTATTTTTAAATGTAATCGTACTGAGCATAATGCATAACTTTTTTAAAAATATATCTGTAGCTTAACAGTCTAAGTTTAGAAAGACGTTTCACTTTGGAATAGCTTTTGCATCAGAAGAGAAAGAATGTATGTTGTCTACTACCTTAGATGTTGTTGGCTATGTTACAAATCTTAGTAAACMCTTTCATTTGATGAAAATTGTCTTCATTATGATGAAAGAACTTTCTCAAAGAAAAATGTTTTATGCTARTTATGTAATTTAAAATGATAAACCTCTATCCAAGTCTGTAGGCATGATGTTCATAAACATTTGTTACATGATACAGAGATATTTTAATGTCATAAAAATAACCTTTTCAACAAAAAAATGCTCTTTCATTTTCTTCGTAGTTTCCAGAAGGAAGCTTTTGGTCTTCTCCAAAAGCCAGTCACACAAATATTTTCTACACTGTGACTGATTAGTCAATAATTTAAGTTATTTTTGGACTCAAGTGGAGAATCAGTCTCACATCTCTAAAAACTGTCTTTTAAACCTTGTGATTTTGAGAAATATACGTGTAATGCATTTGACTGATTGCATTTGTGGTATTAGAAGGAATTTTTCACTTAAAAAGCTCAGTTTTAGGAAGTGTAGAGCTACATTAAAAGATAAAAGATGAATTTTAAATCTATGCACGATCCAACAAATTTCCATCACAGATCGCAGACTAATCATGCCGTATGTCCTTCATGACATCTCGTCTATCTCTATACAGCATTAAGACAGCATGTACTGTAATAGTTTAAAGTTAAGGTAACAGAAAGCAAAGTTCACAGCTGAAAGGAAACATCCTCAGTGTTCTCAGATCAGTCAACACCTTGATGTTTGTCAAAACTGAGCTTTAGTCACCTCATCTGTACTTCCATTTTTAGATAGATATTGGCTGAGCTACTGAACTAGCTACTACCACTATCAGAATAAAATAAGGATAAATAGGATATATTTATTATAATAAATCACACAGGATGAGAGGCTCTGATTCCCAAACTGTTAAATTGGTAGAATGGTCTTTGACATGGGTTTGGAAGAGACCAACTAGTGCTTTGTCAAACCTTACTGAGGCACAACTCAGGAGTTAGTATGGGCCAGGGACTATCTTTTAAAGGTGATTTGGATCCACTAACTTGTTTTGGCTGGTAAGAGTGTTTAATACTGTGGATGTGGACAAATTGTGACAGTTTGACTGCAAGGTCCCAACATGGACATTGGTTCTCTTTAGTTTACGATTATATATAGCCTCTATGGAAAATGTTCTTTGAGGGATTCATGAGTTTAATCATCTCATAAATATCAGAATCAATTCAAGGAAGGAATCAGTGAAATGTTCTTAAGAGCAAGGAGAAGGAAGGAAGGAAAAACGGAAGAATGTTTTATACCTTCTTTTGGCAATTACAAGCCCTTAAAATAGATCAGTTCATCATGAAACCTCATATCAAGACAGCAGATTTTTACCATGAAAGTGAGGTTGCTAAATTTTAGGAATATTGTATTGACTGGATTATCATAGCCTTCACTGTATATACTTTTTTAACAACAAGATGCATTCAGGAAAAAAGATAGGAAGTGAAGACATAATTACAGTCTTTGTAACAAATATTTAATAAATAGGGAACTTTGGTTACACTTGGGCTGTCTACTTCTTTGAAAATAAAGATGAACAAATGGGGAAACAAATTTTATTCAGAACAGAAAAAAGGCTGGCTCAACCGCCTGCAAACTGAGAATTCCTTACTAAACTCTCTTTGCTGGGCTTTTGCTCTGCAGTCATCTGATGCACACAACCAGTGTGCTAATCCTAAGGTTATCTGAGATTCCCTGAGCCTTCCTGGGAAACTGAATTTGCATGGACTCAAACACATGTAAAACTCGGTCTGAGATGGAGATAAGTCAGCACCTGGCAGATATCAGAATAGGGAAAGAGAATTGTGTAAAGCTTGGTTGGAAAGGAATATGAATATGACATATTTTTTGATCTCTGCCCTATAGTAACTCTGCTATTCAGGGATAACACAGGTTGGTCTTATTTGTGTTTCTGAAAAGCTGAAGAAGGGCTAACAATCTCCTAGTGCTGTAGAGACACGGTACCTTGTAGGGCAGTCGTCTCACCCTCATGMAATGTGTCAGCACTGCAATATAGGGACAAGAAAAGGGAAGGATAAAGAGCAAGGAAGAAGGATGGAGGAGCGGAAAACCAAAGGGAAAACTAGGATGGCAAACATTGTCAGAATCCCTAAAGGAAGGAAATMTTTTCCATCCAGATAAAAAACATTCTTTCCTTCATGTGGGTAATTACATGCTGGCTGTGGAAAAYGTCTGCTCAAAGCAAAACAGACAGTTGAAACAAAGTCTCTGCTGAGCAATGCAAGAAGAAAAGGACTCAGCTCAAAGGCTTGTATCTGCATTTTATTGCTTGTTTATTATTAATGATGAGTAAGATATCACTAAGGAATCAGCATAAGTATGGGTTATAATAACCTTGGGGCATATATGTTGGTAACTTAAGAAAACTGAGAAACTGTTGAACATTGAGCTAACCTTTCTAATGTTTCTCTTAGTTCATGAAGTAGGCTCTCCCCAAGTGCAGACTGAGACCAAAACAAGACAGATRCTCTGACAATTTACTATGTGCCTCACCAAAATCAAGTATGTAGATGCTRCTAATGGATCATACATACAGAGGAGGCTCAGTCTGGTCTGCCATAGATTTTCACTAGCTGCTGTTCTACATGAATCATAAAAATATTTTCCATTTGATTCCTGAATCTGATTGAATAATGAAGGATCAGACACACTTCTAGCAATTCCAAAATCTTTAAAGCAATATTTGAAATTTGTTCTGTTCTTTAAAAGACACAGTGAAGGGGATAATATTGGTCAGTCCCCTTGAGACATTCCTTTTTTTTGGGGGGTGGCATTTGGACTGGCCACGACCAGAGTTGTTCATCAAATAACATAGTGGAGGAGAGGAACAGTCTTATCTTATTTTTCACTGTGCCTTTATAATGAGGCCTTTCAAGCTGCCAGATAATATAAAAACACCAAAAAAGAGACCTTCTTTCTCTCTTACACTCTGTACTCAGAACAGTTTTAAAGTTAGTGGCTGAATTCTAAGTGGAAATCAAAAGCTTTCTCACTGGTTTATTCTTATAGAATTCTCTCATAGATCTCTCATAGAGGAAGTAATATTGTAAAATTAGTCTAGAGACAACTGACATTACTGAACAAATTGTAGTTACACCATTAAAACAAGGTCAATCATGATGAAGCACTGAGAGTTGCACCAGCTAAAGAGAAAGGACTATGTAGTTTGAGCATTTTCAGACTTAGAAGAAATCACTTTTGAAAGGGCAATCAGGCAAGGTTTAACCAATTTTCATTATTATAATGAGGGTGTCTTTAATGTATTATTTAAGTACTAGCTAAGCAACCCTTTTATGAGCTGCCGGCTGAAATATATTCAATTTTAGGAATGATGGTGCTTTAGGAAAGCTTACAAAGGTTATATAAAATGGGGARAAAAGACTTTATATGAAGAACAGTGCAGTCAGGTAATGTACCCTTCAGTCTCATTTCTATAGATACTGTTATTTGTTAGAAGTTCCCTTTTGTCCTTCAGGTCCAGAATATTAAGTTGTTTTTCTTAAGTCAGAACAAATGGCTGCTGCAGATTGCTTGGAGAGAAGCATTAGAATATTTTAAAAATCTATTCCTTTAACTCCTGGAAAACCCAACCCAACCCAACCCAACCCAACCCAACCCAAAACTTTTTTTTTTTTTTTTTTTTTTTT
>NW_028185694.1:899796-928709 GCF_003343005.1 Rhea americana | reverse complement strand
ATGAATTTCCACTTCAAAGTGCAAGTATTTCTTATCTTTTAGATTACTGAAATTAGGTGAAATGAAACCCTCCCAACAAGGATGAGGGGGTTAAGATTGCACAGATTTAGACATCTTTGGATTTAGAATCACCAACAATATAAACTAGTGCATAGTTTCATTGATTCTTTGCTCTAACAGTCATAAATAAAATTCTAGCTGATTAAATATAGAGAAAAATGAATTAAAGGCCTGTCCATAAAACATCAGCAACTGCATAGTCTGAGGCAAACAATTTCACATCAGCAAATGGATGAGATATATGACTAAGTATATTTAGTTTTTTGAATAAAACTATTTTGTTGAAAAATGGATATTGCACTTTATAAGAGCTTTGAGATGTTTCCCTCTCTTATATCTTTGCAGCTCTAGTGATTCCAGTGCAGTCTGTTTCTACTTAATGGTCCTAAACAGTGTAGAAAAATGGAAAAGATACTTACAAACCATTTAGATAATTAATAAATCTGCAGAGGAAAATTTTCTGTACCACATATTTAAAAATATATATTACACATCTATCTTTTAACAGAGGAATATATTTTTATGCTGTCTTTGGCCTTTAATCAGCTGACCTTATGTACACAAATGTGTTTTGTGATTGCTCAAGTAAATAATGATTATTACTTTAGAGTTAAGGTTTACAGCATCTTTTTGTAGTTTCTACCTTTTTATTGATAGCTAATCTTGCTTCAGAAAGAATAAAAATAAAATAAGAATTTTAAGTCCAAGGTAATTTTCTTTTTTCCTAAATATACCCAGCTGCCATCCAAACCAAACTAGGAAATTTGAGGAAAGATATATAGTATTTAGGCATGATATAAGGTTATGTTAACTTCTTAAGTCAAATTCATAGGCAATATAACATTAATATTAAAATCATCTTGCTCAATGTTAGGAAGTTTAAGAAATCCTATGAAAAAAACAAATTCCTGTGGTTCATAGAAAAAAAGTAGACTGCAGACCCAAAGCTTTTATCTCTTCAGACAGTAATTATTAGGAGCATGTTTTGTATTGCTCAGGTTATTTCAAATAACCTTCTAAACCACAAGATGCAACAAACAACCTTTCCACAGGAAAACAAATGCTGCTCAGTGGCTTATCTAAATTTCTCAGTAAATATCTACGAACAAATTTTTGACAGTTTTAAAGCAGTCTTGGTACATGAGCAGGTGCCATCCCCAAACTGCTCCTTAAAAAAATTCTTACACTGTGCACAGTTAAAATACACCTACTTTCCCTGAATGCCTTTTTTGATCGAAAAAGTAAGAGAGTATTAAAGGTATTCATTTATCTATTCATTTATCTTAAGTAATTTTATGTTTATGTTATGTGTTCCCACAATCTTTGACACAGCTATCTTCAGAAAGCRCTGATAAAATAACGAACTATAAATGTACCTGTTTCACTATGCTGTGAATAAAAAAGTGACTTTCCCAAGCTAGATGGAAAATTTGTGGCCAGACACAGATTTAATTTCAAATCCTTTGCCAGTGACATAACCATAGWGTCATAATGACCTTATAACATTCTCTTTAGTTTTTGTTCTGAAATTTTCACTTCTTTTCAGTGTGTTCCTAGACACATGCTGTAAAGAACATAATCCATAAAGACTAAGGAATTACATTTTACAGGATATGTCTGCCATGTGGTTTTGGCTGTAAACTTTTTCCKTAAAACTCAGGAAATAATGAGAAATATGAGTAAAAGGAAAATTTTAGAAGTTGTCATCATTTTCTGGATAACTTGAAAGAGTTCTTAACGAACCAAACATGTAGCTGCTGCTAGAAAAGGGAGAATCCAGAACTTTGTGCACTATGGAACTTCCGCCTTCCTCTCCTTTTTAATTCGCTGCAAAGGAGAGAGGCGACAGGCAGCTTCAGGAATGGTGAGTTTATACTTCCAGAAGGAAGATTTGGCAAAAGCTTATGTGGAATAGTAGACTGTCAGAACACAACAGAAACTAATATTGGAGGCCATTAGGAACTGGGCAGTGAAAGGGAAAATCTAGACTGCCTCTAAATACTTAACCAACTGGTTCCTCAAATTTACAATAACAGGCTTCAAACACAATACAGAAACACTGAGCAGATGAAAAATAAATGGATGATAAAATTGATGCAAAGAGAATGCAAAAAAGTGAAAAGTGTGAACAAACACAGAAGTTTAAATGTCTGCATCTAAGCTGATTGCATAGACTCACAGTATAGTCAATAAGAAAAGGGTCACTTTTAGAGGCAGTTCATCTCATTCTAAAATAAATATGAAAAATAAGTCAGACGAATTGTTATTCAGATGCACCATTTTCTGTCTGTTACTCTAAAGGGATCTAACTTAGCTATGATGTGCATTGGAAAGCAAGACTCRGTTCCAGGTGAAGAAGCTCAAATTTATATATCTGCATAGAGGTATGATAGGTGTCTTCTATCCTCATTGATAGACATCTAGTTAGTTCRGTGTGTAAAGCTTAGAGAATTATTCATCTTACTATAAAACAAACTCTGACAGGGTGATTCATTGGCTTAAAAGTAAATATTTAATCCTTTTTGAGATGCCTGAGTCATCCAGRATATGCACTTGGGGCTGGCAGATGTGACACAAAAATCATAAGAAATCGAAGTTTAGGAACATCAGCTAGAGATAATATTGCATATCCAAGRCCAATTGAAATGACGGTAGATGCCTATGCCTAGGAAACTGTTAATGGCAGACAGCTAAAAAGCTGTCTAGAGCTCAGCCGACTTTTTGTCAGGGTTCATTTCAGTTGTCAAGCCACAGACATAAAATGCCATTTGAGATGTCTTACAGATTTGGCCTCCACCTASCTCTCCAAGAGAGCATCAACATCCCATGGGTCTTGAGTTGTGTCTGCCAGCCTTGTGTAGACACCTATGCACTTTCCAGAATTGTAGACACTTGCACATAAACATCTACATTTGAGTATCTTTATCTTGAGCTGAATCCCACTATAGACATCTAAAGTCTGATTAGATGAACTACACTGTCTTGGATTAGACCTCTTTCTTTGTTCCCCTTGGTTCTGAAATATCAGGTCATAATAATCTAGACAGAAACATCTGAACTATCTGAATGAAGTCCACTATAAAGATAACAGATGACAATTTCTCTCTTTCAGAGAAGAATACACAGAAACACTAAAAAAGGATTTTTTTTTTCCAGTGATCTTCTCAAGAAATCTATCCTGACACTTCCAGTCACAGGAAAGAGCTGAGAAGAGAGAAAAGACTGCATGTGATGTTGCATTTGTGTCTTTCTTCAGTGGCCTTTCAATTAGCAATATTGAGAAAGTGTTTTTACCTGAGATTCATTAACTGCTAGGTCTATTTTAAAGGTAAACAATAGTAAGCTAATTGTCAATAGTCATAAATTCACAATGCAAGGATCCATGCCCCCACTGGAAAATATTTTGAAATTCCAAAAATTCAAAAGTTGAAAACTACACATCTAAGGAACTGTCATTTCTCTTTCTGCGTCTCTGGCTATACCAAAATTTCTCGTACCTAGYAGTACAAGTACAGGCTGCAGTCATGCAGCCTTTTCTGAAAATTACTTTTCAGAGATTTTTAGGTAAATACCTTAACACACAGAGTTCATCTTCCAGTCATCTTRTACAGACAATGGATTGAAATACATAATTAATGCAGAATACATAAGGGAGCTATTTCTATACACAGAAAGAGATATTTAGAATGACCACATAAATTACAATCTAAATATGCCTATTTCTTGTCATTTCAATAGCAATTAATACAAGAGAAGCTGATGAGATGTAGGTGTCAGCTACTTTACGTTTTAATAACAGACATGAAGCAACGGTCACATATAAATCACCTAATAATAAACATAGCATACTCCAAATCTGTTTTTGGAAATCTATATGACATGTATAGACAAAACTTTACAGATAAATTCATATTACTGATTGCATTTCATGGTTACAATTGCTTATGGAATGTTCTTTTGCTTTTGTAATAAAATACTACTTTTTTAATTTCATTATGATTTTAACCTTATTTATTATTTTATGTTGCTAATTTTCTTCTTTAATTGCATATTAAATTCTTTTGGTTATTAAAATAAAAAAATGACAATTGTTAATTCTATTTTATTATTGGTTAATATTTGGTTATATTGGTAAATATTATGGTTAATATTTGAAAGATACCAAGGAAAATATACAGATTTGGTCACAAAAAATTATCTTACAATTAATAAATGCCATGAAAAGAACACTGAACTGAAAATGAAAAGACAATCAATAAAGGAACGATAGGAACATAATGACTAAGATTTATATTACTATTATTTTAAACTTATTATTTATTTATTATTTCATCATTTTAAACAAACACAGAATTTAATTATCAGAAGAAAGTGCTCCTGGAATAGGATAACATAAAATTAAATTTTCCGGGTATAGATGATAGGTAATACCAGTTATCAGTGATAGAATAAATAACAGATGTCCTACTTGTCTATTAAGAGAAAAATGTTAGTAAATTCTTGCAAGTCAGCAGAGGATTTTTGCCAGTATTATTTTATGAAATAGTTTATATGATTAGAAGTGTATTATAGAACATTTTATCTGACAAGCAAATAGAGCTTTGATGAATAGTTTATGCAATTGATTAATATATTTCTGTTCACTGAAAAGGAAAAAAAAAGACTAGCTATATAATTTTAGCTCATCCTTCAGAATGTTTACAAACTGTATTTTAAAACTACTCTGTAAAAGATTATTTAAATGTTTATCCTGAGATATTTCAAAGATAGCATTAGGACAATAGTCTCTTTTTTTTTCCTCTAGGCAACTTTATAATAGCTATACGTCTAAAATAAATAAATATAAATAGCCATAAGTCATGTATTTAAGCKGGTAGAAAGATTTACATTAATTCAAAAATGGCTTTATATACATTGTTATTTGAACCTGTTTTTTTATCTGCTTTACACCATATTTCTATGGTAAGAAAAAAATCTATATTCTGATTTTTCCATAAAGAAGTAGATGAGATGACACCTTTTTAATGTCTAGGGTTCAAAGATATTAAATTGATATTCATCATTTTTAATCATATTCTTTGTGGGGTTTTTACTATTCTTTTTGACTTTTACTTACAAATCTACTTTCTGTCTCATCATTAACTACCTTATATGTCCTATATCATTATTAATTTTCTATGTAATGATCCCTGGGTGGAAAAAAAAAAAAAAAAAGGTATCCAACCCCCCAAAATTTCTATTCAGGTTTACATAGACTTTAACTAAATATGTTCTTCATTTCAAGTGAAGAATTGATATTGTTTGTGTAGCTCTAAATTTCAGTGATCTATCATTTGCTTTTCTGCTAACTCCTCAATGGATTTGTCACAATAAATCTGCTTAGTTTGTTATT
The DNA here is from genome assembly GCF_003343005.1 of Rhea americana. Lineage (NCBI taxonomy): Eukaryota > Metazoa > Chordata > Aves > Rheiformes > Rheidae > Rhea > Rhea americana. The sequence goes on along the minus strand of NW_028185694.1, from coordinate 923,257 downwards.
AAAATTTTCAAAACTCACTTTTCTTTATATGCAGTAAAACAAACCTATGTTCTCTTTTTTAACAATTCATGTCTTGTAACATGCTAAAGATATATCTTAAATACCACAGGGTACATTCTTGAACCCTTATTTGATTTTAATGCAAATTTATGATCCAGCTGAAGGATAATTTATTCCATTTTAGCTCATTACATTTCTGCAAATATATATCTAATCTGCATCACGTGCTTAAATCTCAGTAATTTTAATAGCATTTAAATATACTTGTGTGCTTCTGGATGTAGATTCAAGGTACAATTACAACTGAAAAGAGAAAAACAATCTCTTATAGCTTTCCTCTTCCAAACTTACATCTCTTGTGTGAATATTTTCACAGAAAAGAATGTATGTAGATGAATAATTTTACTGGTTTCGTGTGAATGACTAAGCTGCAGGTGTAGATTCAAATAGTAAATGATTGGTATAAATTTGAAGCTGCAACTGGAAAAAACGTRTGAGTTCTGAATCGCACCAGGGAAGCAGGATACGAGAACGTGCAGAACACGGGTAAAGCACAGCTCTGCTTTCCGGCGCKGGTCATACTCCCTCTGTTGTCATAGGAAAGCATCTGATGTACTCAGTAGTAGTATGACACATCAGTAGTCGTAGTACCGATGCAGTAGTAGTAGTAGCRCTAATGCAATCACTAGTAACCCTAATTGGCTAAATCAATTTTTAATCAGCTTGATGCTYGAAGAGCTATGCAAAGCTGCCACAAAATAATCCAGGATTCAGACACAAAAAAATATTACTCTAAAAGTTCAACCTATATTTCAAAAATAATTTTGTGCTCCCCTCAAAACATCTGTGATGTTCTACCTATTTACCTAGTAAACATTGGACATCTGGCCCCCACCTTCAGCTATCATTTTCTCTCATAAGTGTCAATACAAATTATTTTTCCCAAGATCACCTTCAGTAGCATCTGTAAATGCAAAGCAGATCCTGAATCCCTGGTACACTGTTTGTAAAACAGCATTTCCCTTTTGTCCTGTGGGCCTGACAATTTTTGTTCATTACTTATTAAGATTATAGTTTGCCTTCATGATCCACTCAGAACTGAATTTATCCCCTGCTCCCCAGAGGAAAAAAAAATTTTTACTCTCCCAGAGGGGAAAAAAAAAAAAAAAAGAGAGAGAGAGAGAGAAAGAGAGAGAGAGAGAGAGAACTCACACAGCAGGTATTTAATACATTTTGAGTTTCTTTTACTCTTTAACAAAGCATTGATACCTTGTCTGAAACAATTTGTGAAGGTATGGGTTTTGTCTCTTTGATCGTTGGACTTTTAAATTTTAGCCATCCCAGTCTTCCTRTAGTCGCCTTGGACTAGCTTTGTAATCAGTGGCAGAAAAAAGGCAGCTCAGAAGGTGATTCATTTGACATCATCCAAACCCTTATTTTAGAAAGACATAAATCTTCTTCTGGAAGTGCCAATTTCTCTCCATTACCTATATAAAGAATTAGTGTGATTAGCTCACTGACATATGTCTACTTTCAGTCATGCCAATCCCAGCTCAGCAGTCTAATGCAATTTATTATTTTATTCATCTTTTTCCCTTTGATAGTTAATGGTTCACATTTTTTTGCTGTGACTTAGAATTAAACAAATATTCCTTCAAAAAAGAATTCACAAATACAGGAAAAATTATATTAAAAAAGACAAAAGACTGTACCTCAGTTATGACGCAAATCATTTGACTCATATACACTTAATTTTGCAGTGTGTGGCAGGGAATGACATATTTGCACGTTCTTAGTCTTGTAGTTGGCTTGCATCAAAATAGCTACTTTAAAATGAGTAATATATATTCCTTTTTACTAAGTTAGAGGAAATATATACCTTTCTCCTGACTATTCTGTTGATCTTATGTGGTCTGCTGCATTACTGATTCTATGATCACTATATGCTACTTCTTAGAAAGCTTGTATACCTCAGTTCTGTCCTTTCTTGTCCTGCCCTGTCCTGTCCTGTCCTCTCATTTCAAYTCAACTCAATTCAACTCACCTCAACTCATCTCTTTGTACGGGAGAAAAGCATGTTCTGTTTACACAGCTAAGGTCTCTCGTCCAAGCTGCCACTCTAGAAAGAGGAAAGGAAGATGGACAAGAATATGTTCCATTTCTTCCAAACTGAGGTGAAATGCGACTCAGGGGGTTGTGTGGAAAGGMCCACGATGGGAGAGCATGGACCAGTGAGATAGGCAGATTTGTGCTATCCTGGAGCCTAGGGAATTCAGTAGCAGCGGTTACTGCAGCCGGAGACAAGCAGTTTGCACAAGGCAGTGTCCCGTAGCCCATCGCCCGTTCTCAGAGCCGTTCATCCCTCAARTAATTTAATAAATGTTCCATTAAGAAAAGGTGGAAGCCCACGCTTCTCTGCCAGAAGGTAAAGCACAAGGCTTCAAACAAGGCTCATAATGATTTTTTGGTCTCTGTGTAACAATAAAATTTCTCATACATGCTTTTTTATAAGAGAAAAACCACATAGGGAAAAGCTGCTTGTTATAAGAATGGTCTAGGCATATATTTTTTATGAAACTAGTATTTTATCTGGCATGGATTGCATCTTTAAAACAAAAGTGTCACAAGCCCCAATCGTTTGGAAATGTTATTAAAAATCTCTGGATTTGTTCCTCTGAGGTTTCATTTAAGCTTTGACACTTTATCTGTTCAGTGATAACGTTTTTCAGAACATTCTGATTCTCAAAGGAATACAGGGAAGATTTCATTTGATTTGATTTATTATTTCTTTTTATAAGTGTTCATTTTGTAGGGTTTTATTAATAAACTGTATTTCAGAGCAATGCATAGACATAATGAGATTGAAATTATTTAATTTTTTGTCCATATAAAATATACATTTTTTTTTACTCCAGGTTGTCTAAGTAATCCATATCAGCTTTGCTGATGAAACAGTGTGAACTATATATCTCTTGCCTTCGTGATGAACAAAGGAGTCCCTACTTTTAAATGTGAGCTGATACATTCCCTTCTTTCTCTCGTTAATTACACACACACACACACACACACACACACACACACACAATACACTATCTATTTATATTATTATAAATAAGAAATCAGAAATTAAATTTGTGGACAAAAGAGTGTTCTGTCTCATCTTTTCATTTTTTATGCATATAGACTCAAAAAGCTCACAAAACAGCAGCAGAAAACTATGAAATTCTCTTTGGAAACTACAATTTTTGGGGGGGATAAATTTATAGGTGCAGGAATGATACGTTTTGAAGGCCATATCTTTTACATTATATGCCATAATATGGTGGGATATCGAACCCTAACCTTAYGAATTCTTTCTTCTTTCTTTGTTCGTTTACTTTCAGAGCTGAGTCACCTCAGCATTACAAATGTGTGTTATTGCCAYCCTGAAACACTACAGGAGCTGTAGATAGGAAAGAAACTGATGAAGAAGTATTCAGAAAAGAAAAAAAAAAAAAGAGAGAGAGAGAGAGAGAAATATGATTTATTCAGGGAAGGAAAGAGGAGAAATTAGGATTTTCCCTGCACCATGAAGGCTTTGTATCATTGAGTAAAGATCAGTAAACCAAAAAATGTGAGGGCTTTCCTTAGTAAACAGAGCGGCTGCATCCAGACTGACTACTACGTGTACGCTCACACACAGTGCAAAGCAGTCGCATGGGACACTGCTGCTGGGACTGGGCCAAGCGCCTGCCAGGGGCCAGTCTAACAATTTAATTGTGGAGCTGATGTAATTCCAGTGCTGGGAGCCCTGCCGTGGCWCTCTTTAATTTCCTAAGAGATGCATAGCTACAATGTTCCTCAACACTTCCACGGGAAGAGCAACACTTTGTATCTCTCAGAGAAATTCCTTTTCAAAATCCAGCCACTTAGCAGGAAAAGTTTCTCATACTGACAATTTTCATAGTGACAGGAAAGATACTATAGCCTCTGAATATCTAAAATATATCTCAAACTGTGTTTCAGATATGCCAAAATATATACAGTTTAATTCMGTTTCACTCCATCCAAACATGTCTCTTTCAACAGGATTTGTCTGCTCCCCAACACCAGACAAGGTGAATCAGAAGTCTGGAAGGATTTTTTTTCTTTTTTTTGTTAGGCATCTAGACATGTTGCGTTTTTCTAGACACCTGAAACAAACTATTTTTTTTGGTCTTATTATAAAAATACAAATTTAATGAGTTTTATAAAGAGTCCTAGGGTATTCTGATGCRGACTCACCCCAGGATGTGTGTAGACTCACACATCCAGACGCAGCTGTCTGTCCCTCCGTTTGCGTGGACAATTCAGTTACTTCATTAAYAGCTGCTAAACTGCCACAGATTATTAGCCTGACATGATATATGAGGTGAAATTGATGCCACTTTACTCATGTCCTGGGTCAGGAATTATGGCAGTTCAGCCGCTGCCTCGTGAGCAGCAGAGCCATCCCTGTGGTGGCATGGGTCGGACAGATGTGGGCAGGATCTGCTGCTCCTCACCACACCTCTAAGCCTACCAATGTCATACGATTGCTCTCACCTTCCGGGGGAAAATAAACAATAAATCACTTGTGAGTAGCAATACGGTGTATCAGAGAAGGTGTGAATTTCCACATGAAATGCTAGAGATTGATGTTTATTGTACGGACCATTAAACCCATCACAGAAATCTAGCTAGCGCTGACTTGGACCAGTAATGCTCTGTGTGTTCCATCCTTGTGACTGACAGATAAAACATTTCTTAGGATTAGTTCTATCATAAAAGATATTTTCCTCCTGAGTATAAAACAATAAATGAGATTATTTAATACAGAAAGCATATTAAGGTATAAAAATAGGTGAAATTAGGAGTCATTAAAGTTTGTTTGTTTTTACATGTTTAGTGTACTAAAAGTAGAGTGAAYATTCACATTATTTCCCTGAATCTTGTTTTGAGATCTTTGTGTTCTATACCYTGTAGTTTCCACTTCTTCCATTACATCATTTTTTTAAATATCATCTGCAGAACTGATTGGGGAAAAAAAAATACAAAAGCTGTTCGTTTGGCTTTGAAATAACATCCATCTATACTGAATTATAAAGTACAGTGTATCATTTAGTAGTGTCATGTAACCATTCAAAACTGGACTGCACAAAACATGAGAAAATCTGTAGTGGAGTACAACTGTGTTTTGACTGAAAGACAGGCTCTTTYCCCATGAACTAGTTTTTCCATTCTTTAATTTCTTTAAGATGAGCTGTGTGACTCCTACACATACAGGTGAACACTTAGAGTCCTGATTAAGGCTTGTAAATTCTAAACCACTAGGAGTATTTTCAACATTTAAATGTCAGGGAATCAAGAATTGTAAGACTACTAGAACTTCCACACAGTTCATTTCTTTTMTGATATATAATTTACAAATACCCTATGTCTAAAATATTTAGCTAAACCTAAAACATTTTGTAATGCTAGATATTGCCTTATTGCATATGGCAATGTCTGGGAATGGAGGAGTTGGATAAAATTTTATTAAATTGATTTATTGAGAAGCAGGAGAATATATTGAAGGMTCTTTAAGGCTGACATGTTTAAATACTGTTTTATTTACATTATTATTATTTATTTTATTTATTTACATTATTATTATAAACAAGCAGAGCCTATGAAAACTAAAATACAATCAGTCTCCATAAATTGAAAGGAAAAGATGGAGTTGAGGGAAAAGTCCTAGAAAATGTTTAGACTTTTTATTTGTACTCATTCCTTGTTAATCTACAAGCATATCTGGGACATTCAGAAAGACAGTGCTCTGGAAATGAAAACATGTTGAGCTGGCACCTTGGCTGTGCTCAGATCAAGCATGCTGTTTTCGTTCTAAGCCTGTCTCACGTTTAAAAAGGATTCGAGTATACCTAATAAATAGCTGGTTCTTTTATTTCCACAGAGATGATGAGACCAAATAAAGCTGAGTGTGCCTACAAACTCTTTGTATGGCTGCAAAATTTGGAAATCCCCAGAGCTGAGCTACGTTTTCTACCAACAGGAGTCAGTTTGAAGGAGTATTGTCAAGTGTTGGAGAAAGAGGCTTGCTAGTCTTAAACAGCGACAATGGAAATAAGTCAAGTGGTGAACAAAAAGCCAACAATTTAAAGAAATCATTACCATTTCTTAGGTATTTGTACAAAAAAAAGTGCTRCATATATTCACTTCCTACATTTTCAAATCCAGCTTTGGTTCACTGAGAAATGCAGGCAACCTGGGATCATGCCTATATTAGTAAGCCAGAATTCCTTTTCTGGCCTTGAAGGGAAACTGCATGAGATGGCTTGCATCTACGTATCATAGTTCTCCTGCTCAAAACAGCATACTCAAGTGCTAACTGCCCATGGGGAGTTCCTGGCATCTGCTCTCTGCTTGAATCAATGTTACTTGACCACTTCTAAGGACGATAGTGCTGGGATGAATTTTCCTTCTAGAAACGTTAAGATCTTTTCATAATTTTGCTAAGCAGTAGCTTGTCATATCATCAGATACTGGTATGTTCTCTTGCTATATTACCTAGTGAAATCTGGACTTTCCATCATTACAAGGAGATTTTTTCCCAAGCTGTTAAACTCTTGTGTAGTGAGTTCGCAGCTATTACARTGGGTGTTATCACACCTTAGTCTATATGGCATATTAAAACTTCGTCTTCTAAGCATTGCAATGATTTACTAAAAGTATTTTTGACACATTGTAAACCTGTAGTTGAAGTTTAATAGCCTGTGATATGCAGAAGATTAGACTACATTCTATATAGTTTATTGTGAATTTGGCCTTTATGGATACATTTGTACTATCATGACACAATAGTCAGCAGTCCATAACCCTGATCTATAATATTTGTTTGCCGCTTAGCTCTTGAGAAAGCTCTCATTGTTTGTATTCATGAAGAAACTTAAGTGAGAGGGAGGAGGATGAATGAAGGGACAGCATCAGTCTGCTAGTTTTGTCCCTGTTTGTAGTAGGGATAAGGAAAACCACAAGCAAATCATGATGCCATTCTCACTCACAGTCTTATTAAAGTATCTSAGCAAGACTTATAAAACCAATCAGGCACTGACTTAATCAATAGGAAACTGATTTTCAGAACACATACTTGTTGGTCACCAGTCATTGTGTCTGAGAAACAGTCTGTGTTTTAATGTGCATCCTGTACTGATCTTCTGTTTCCTTCCCTTCTACTTTTGAACTCTTCTGACTAGTTACTTTTGCTTTCAAGTTATTACTCACTTCCATTGTCTTACTAAAACATCCACCACTGAAAAGATTTACTGAGAAGACTCCAGATGTCAAGGGAAAGAACTATTCTGCTGGACAAATTGGTTCTCATAAAACATACTATAAATATACAGGAAAGACTACTCAAGTGTCCAAAATAATCTCTCTGAAAGAAGARGTGACTAAGGGGGCATGTGACAGAGAAAGACCAAAGCTTGAATTATATGAAAAAATTAAGTAATGCTTATCCACYGTTTCTCCTAAACAATATTGAAGGCATCAAAGGAAAAGATCAAGCAGAAGTTTTACAGAAGAAAAAATAGAGCTTTCATAACTCAGCACACAGCTAGACTGTAGAACTCATTGCCACAGGATATTGTGGATGCCAAAAKTTTAAATAGTTTATGTTTAAAAAGTAATTAGGCAATTCCATAAAGGAAAAATTCATAAAGGTCTGTTCAAATTTCATAGAATCATAGAATCAGTAAGGTTGGARGGGACCTCTGGAGATCATCTAGTCCAACCTCCCTGCTCAGCAGGGTCACCTACAGCATRKTAGACAGGGTTGCATCYAGGTGGGCYTTGAAGATCTCCAGACAAGGAGACTCCACAAAGGTTCARAAGGTCCCTTTAAGCCACAGATTGTAGAAAACTCGGAGATGTATGTTTGAAATAYGTGGGGAAATTAAAACTTGTCATATGATTTTTACCTAAATACTTCCTGTTAGTCATTGGCAAAGACAGAATGCTGGTCTGATCTGCTACCATATCTCAGCACATACATTCGTACTTTCTTTCAGTACAGGAAATATCTCCYTCCCACATAATAGGTGAATCTCAGCATTTGATGGACTCAGTTTCTCTAAAAATCCATTCCTAGTTTCTATTAAAATTCAGTATGATTTCTTCATGAATATCCCTGTAGCATTTCCTAAGTTCCTCAACATTTTTCTGGAAAAYATTAGATGAATAGAAAAAATTGAGAGTATTTAGGAGGGACAAACTGGAAGAGATCTTTCATTGCTGCATCTCTCGCTGGAGCAAGGTCAGCCTTCAGGCACTTTTTATTGCATTTCCCCTCTCCCACTTTTCATTAAGTGTGAGGTTGAAGGTAAGTTCTCTTCCATGCTGACAGCCTAAGGGACTTGAGGGAGAWGAAAGTTCTTTAGAAAGTGAACACATTGAAAAGGGCAAGGGAGATGGAGTAAAGATTTGAAATGACAAGGTTGCTTCGATACCTTGTCTTGACTTGTAGTCTTGTCTATCGTCTCTATCTTAGTCTTAGATTGGTGCAAACAAACTTCACTATGGAACAAAGGCAATTCCAGGTGTTCAGAAAGAAGCTGGTTTTGATCTATTTTGATACATTTTGGGTGTMTGTTTTAATTTCAGTCTTGCTGTGCCTCAAAACTGGATTCCCTTACTGTGATGGAAAAAGGACATAGGACCCTTTTCRCCCACTCAGAAAGACTCTACACACTTTACTTTAGCATACATTGCTTTAGCATGTTTGCGTATGGAAAGAATTTGTCATTAGTTGAATTTCAGTACAGGAAGGGTTGACATACAGCTGGATACATAACATTTGATACTGCTTTAAATTCAAGCCTGGATAAGATGATTACCAGGCTGGAATGGGTAAGAAAAGTCCAAAGCTCAAGAAAGCTGGGACCTGTTTGTGGAGCTTGAGGCAATACTTGTTAGGTCTGATTCTGCTCTCAGATAAGAGTCTGTATATGTCAATAGAACTTAATGCTTAACTTATCTTAGTTTTTCAGAAATGCGTAGGAGTTGAGAAAATGGCCTTTTGAACAGTAAATGTTAACATATACCTTTTCACGTAGTTAATCCAAAGCAGATATACATATCTGACTATAAAACTGTTGGAATAATTGGAGTTATTGCAGTACTTGAGTAATAAACATGGTTTTAAATGGGTTACTCTTGATTTAAATTTGATTCTTTGCTAAACAAATTGATAGCATGAGTGCATTTTAGGTTAAAACACTGTCAAAAATATATAATGAAAATTTACCAAAGATGCTTATTTGAAAGAAGTTTGATGTTGTTTGTCACAGAGTAAAAAAAAGGTATGACAGAGGCTTATGGAATAACAAATGATCTATCAAATGTTAATTGTTGCTCTTATATTTCCTTTCACACAGCAAGAACAAAGTCATGTCCAGCRAAACTGATACACAACAAATACAAAAATGCTAAAAAGCCATAGATTATATTAAGTGCACAATAACCCTGTAGAAAGCAATACTGCAATTACTGTTCAGGCTAAGCACATAACAGTGTTCAAAAAGAGATTAGACATTTATAATTACAATGAAAACTTCTACCTCTCTATGACAGAATTAAAAGATGCTACAACTCTTATGGTTCAAGACTCTGGCTAAAACTCCAGTTACTTTGCAGATACAGAAATGTTACCATTGATTTTTAAAGCTGCAAGGATTTTATATATAACTAATAAGTATTCCAATTTTATTTTCCTTTGTGAAGAAGAATAACTGGCCAGTGTTTGAAAAAAGTATGTAGTTCTTCCTGGAAGTAGAAACATTTTCTATTGTGAACAAATTCATTCCTCTTCAATAGGAATGAATCAAATCTAAGTTTGAGGTAAAGGAATTAGTGAGATGAAGCAAAATATGGAGACAAATGAGCGAAGAAGCTCCAGAGAACATTAACTGTGTCACAGTAATGAGAATCTAGTTAATCTAAAGTCAGGTTTTTCTATGAACAAAATCTTACCGCTTGGGCATTATAAGTGTTAATACCTTGACAGTAAATGCTTGTGAACTTCTGAAACAGAGCAGATAAGYGGTCATCCTGAATGAGGCAGAAAGATAAGCTCCATTTTCTGACAATTTGAGGGTTGAATTACACCCCAACCCCTAAAAAGTATAAAAATGAAACGTTTCCAAATGTTTCTCAGGTGCATTTGTGGAGTAATGGTAGAGAAAGAAGAAAACACCCCCCACTCCCAGAAATGACCCTATGCTAAAAAYATACCTAGAGCAAGGGGCTGAAACACGAGTCCTATGTATCCTGCTACTTGCTTAAATAAAAATCCCTACATTTCCTTAAATAAAAATCCTATTTTTGATCTAAAGAGACTAACTTGACGAATTTTACATCAACTCCAATGTATTTTCACAAAATCTTTTGTAAAAGTTAACAGTGAATTTAYGACTAAAAGCTATGTAGTCTTTTTTCTCTTCTTTTCTTTCTTTCTTTAATCTCTCTAATAGTAATGATCCTTTGCCATAAATGAAGCTTGAAATAAATATGAGCATAAAATACCCAGTTCATGATCTTTGTAAATTATCACATTTTTGCAAGAATATGTATTAACCATAATCACTGAAGCATAAGTTTTGCATGGATTATAAAGTCTACATATTTCACAGGCTACAATACAATTCTGCTGTTACTCATCCCAGATATATCAGGATTTTATAAAAGTTCAAGTCCACTGAATTTATTAGAGCTTCTCCAAGTTTACCTCAGTAGAAATGAGGACAAGGAGGACTGACAGCCAATGATAACTACTATTTTTCTGMTTAACTAAAATATTTCTTTTTCTAGTGACAATGTTTTTCTAGTAAGAAACTTCTTGAGAATTTCTTGACTTTAAGGGAGTTTATATAAAACAAATTCATTATACTGTGTTGATATTCAAAGTTATTCCTAGTGGATGGCACATAAGTTAGAGAGGAAAGAGATGGAGTATTTYAAATAGCCAGTCCCAGCAGCTGGGATTTACAGGTACTGGCTGTTACTTTCAGTGAGTTTGTATATGTTATGCAGCAACGAATGTGATTTCTTTTGCATGACTGCTAGATTGATAAGCGTAATGGACATAACAAATTTCAATAAGTGTGATAATCTTGATCCATTGAGAAGATTAATGTACTGAGTGAAAGGCTCATATTTTTGATATGAAGGATATGAGGGCTTTCTGAATTATTCTAGTGACTTTTTACATATGCTTTCTATCCATATTGATTCTTTATTCACTTTACAGAATTCCCAAGTAGAAAATAGATGAGTTAAATTTTATTTTTGTGTCTATGTGCTTTGGAGTTGCTACAGATTATGTAGTCTATAATTGGAAACAGTTATTATCTCAGCAGGACTAATTCAGATTTTTCTYATTTCTTGCAAAAGAGACCACATTACCAGAATGTTTGAGAAGTTATTCTAGGGTTTTCCTTTGCCTTAATCTATTAGACTATATTGGTAATAGCAAATTGAACAGTGTTATGTCAAGGATTCAGGCTATCGATTTGATTCTCTGCTCTGTGATATTGTTAAAATGGTTTTGGCTTGAGACATCCCAAATCCATTCAAACAATTCCCAGACACAGCTTTGGAGTGGGCATTAACCAAGCACCAGGCCCGCAGGCAGTCTAGATGCATTACTCTGCTTCAGAGGGTGAGCGATGTTCTCCACTAGTGACACGAACACACCATGTAGGTGACCTTAGGATGAGAGAACAAAAACTCACTAGCATCCTAGCAGAGATTTGAAGCATCAGTGCCCACAGGCCTTAGGAGAGGATCATAGCTCAAATCCTGACATTAGAAGTGCCACAGGCTTCCCTGAGGAACTATATGTTCCCAGTTCAATGTACACTGATTTTCCTCTTGGGAGAGGTGAATGAAATTTTTATATTCTAGAAGTAAAATTAAAAAAAAATAAAATAAAATCACATAAATGACAGTGCAAAATGCAGAAGTCCAGAGACATGATTTAAGTCAGTATAATTACTGAATGACCATTCTCAATTTCCAGACACCCTTCTGCTAGACTTTTAAAGCCAATTCATTTGTTAATACCATTATAGTCATTATTTTGGTAAACAAATTACATTGGCATGTATAGCCTCTTTAAGTAAAACAATTTTATGTGATTGTTTTAGATTCCCTCATAACTGGCTCTTTTTGGCACCTTTGCTGCTGTTCTCAATGAGGCTGGAGATTGAATGACTGTGAAGACTAAACTGCTGCTGTATCCCCTGCAGGACGTATTTAGGTAGGTGGAATACAATTATGCTAATATGAATTTGGCCCAGACGGCAGAACTAACATTAGTTTTCCTGGTGGGATTTTTGCTTTTGTAACAGTGCAGTAGTAATCTTTCATTAGATACTCTGGCAGYATCTGCATCTTCAGCATGGAGCATAGATGTGTACTGAAGCATAGTATAAGCATTTCAAAAGATCAAAATAAGTACATTAGAAAAAAAATATAATAATCTCAGTGCAAGGAATTCCCAGGAGAGTCTCATTAAATTTGCTAAAAAAATGCAAGCACTCAAAACACTTGGATGCTACCAAAAACACTATCACACAAATGATACAATGTTATTACAATTAATAACCAATTAATATAATTAAAKAGCATATCAATTTGATTTATCTATTTCTACCCTTCTCAATCTTTTAAGGATAGTCTAATGACTTTCCCTTCCTGCAAAAAAAAATCTGTCCAATATAAAGGAACTACAAACCTAAATATTTCCATGACTGATTTTTTTTKTTTGTTTGTTTTCATTACTTCAAAGATAGGTTGATCAGCATCACATACTACTATTTTCTTCATTTTTAGGGTCAAATRTGAATTGGTACTTGAATTTTTAATAGGTTTCAATTAAGTCATAATATCTAAACTCAAAAAAAAGCTACTTAAATAATAATTACAGATAAAAATATTTCTTGGATGGGTCCTTCCCATCCAAGTGATATATTTAGGATTTTTGCCTTCTTACTATGAGAAATTGATAGATAAATTTCAGTGTTGGATAACTTGTCTCCATCATCATCTCTTTGGTCTTGCTTTCCCGATCTTGCCTACTGTAACCTATTAGCCCCGGGCATTCTTTTTGAGTGAACYATCTACTTCCTATGCAGCTGATAATGCTATTTTAGGGCCAGTTCACTCCTGACACTGCTCCTAGGTATTGTATGAATGTTCTTTCACTGAGGCGGCTGTCATTCATTTATGCATTTTACAACACTATCCCAGCAGGTCTTTTGCAACACTCCCACTCACATACCCTTGTGATGTAGCCTAACACAGGTAACTTGTTCCATTTTTATTGTAATACAGAAACATCACTCTGGTAGTTTGCGATAACTCATACATGATTTCAAGCCTTAGACCTGAAAAATCATAGCAAAACCCGTCATTTCTTTCGGTCTCAAGAATGTCATGAATTATGTAAAAAAATTACTTACATTAGATGTATCATATTGTGGAAGGTAACTGCCCAAGGGATGTAGAATGATCTTGATMTCTCTAAACCAGACAGCCTAGGTTCACTTTCCAAAACTTTTGATTTAGTTATGCTCTAAGCTGTACTATAACAAGTATTTTTTTTTAAAAAAAATCTCTTTTCTTCCTACAGTCTAGTTGTTCATGGTCTTTCTAATATGGTGATTTTTTTTTATTTATGATTGAATAGTCACTCTTCTACTTACTGACACAGAAATAAGTTGTGATRGTCGTCCTTTAACCCCTGTAAGAATTTGGCAAGGATAAACTATGTGGTATTTATTAGCTCTTTCCTTATTAGAAGGCCCTTAGTAGAGAGATAAGGAAGGAGGTGATGATGACCCTGAATCTTCTCCGAGACTTTAGTTCTTCCTTGTCGGAAGGTCAACAGTTAGTTAGCTGAAGTGACCCCCCAAAATTGGACTTTGGTAGAATCATGATTATCACTTGCCACCTTAAAGTCATAGTTTTAAGCACAAACTGATTAAATGGAACATAATGGGGTAGGATTTTTGACAGAGCATGAGTAATGTTCAGTTCTAGAACCATAGATATTAATGTTTTCAGATATCAATGTTTCTGAGGATCTTTTTATATTAAGGAAAAAAAATAGAGTTGTAATATTGTCTTCTGTCAGATTGGCATACTTAAATAYATGCTTTGTAATTAATTTGAAAACTAGCTCTATCAGAAATGCCATGAGAAAAGAATAATGTTGGGATTTCCAGAAAGTGCCTGCACGTCCACCTAGAGATTATCTTTAAAGCTTTTACGACTGTAAAAGAAAGACAGCAGAAAAAAGCTGCTGTTTAGTGGCAGAAAACAGAACAATCTGAATATTGTGGCATTTTCTTTTATAATCATTACTACAGTACTAATAGATCATCAAAGATTATAAAAATAGCTTATTGGCCTTATTCATACAAGCCCAAAGTACTACCTATAGAATATTGTCTGTGATGATTTGGCACATCTTTTGAAAGATCTTGCTAGTCTTAAAATTTGGTTTCTCCTCTTGCATAAACAAGATCCATTTGCTTATATATCTAAATATACATATTCCAGATGCATATATATGTTAAGTTTCTATGCTTATTCAGTTCACAGAAGTATATTTTTGACTTAGTGATATGAATCAATTACTTTAACATAACTATATCAAATCGTTTGGTCTATGAAAAATACTTTTTTGAGCATTCTAGTATATGTATCAGTCACATTCGGCACTATAATAGCCCTTGATAATCTGTAACTGCTAATTAGTCTATTCAAAGTCACATGAGCAATTTAAACATCATTAGGATGTTAGAGCAAGTTTAAGGGAGGGTCTAACTCAAAAACTCTTGTGCTGGAGAGGTACTGTTATGTCAAGAAAATGTGTGACTTGCCTGGCAGTGATTATATTAGGAGTATAAAGAACAATGAAGAGCATTTGCATAATTAAAAAACCCCTTAAATTTACAAAGTCTGATTGACTTTCTTTTTAAATTGGGAGAAATTGAAAATCTTCTCTTGTGACCTTGATGAGACAGCTTGTCGGGAAATGCCAGAAAAAGACACCTAAAGAAACCTCTAACCTTGGAGCTGAAGTAATGAGGTGCTACGGGTTACATCTGCACTGGGCCTGAACATGGGTTTGATCTCTGTCCTATGTAAAGTCTGTAGATATTATCTGGCACAGCTTTAGGCAAAGCAGTTGGCATTCTCCCAGAGAGAGTCAGGGAACAGCATTTGCTAGGGACCATTCCTAGCACATATATTGGACAAAGCAATTCTATTTTGGGGTGAAAAGAAAGTTTTGCCCTTATGGATGCAAACCATACCATCCATACATGACATTTGTGCCTTGGGCAAGCTGTGAGCTATGTCCTGATCTATTAATTTCACTAAGCCAAGAAGATTGTTTCAGTGAGTTTCTAAGGCAGGCAACTGCAGATACTTATAACCATGATTCTGTGGGAGATACGGTCATGATCATTAATTTACAGAAGGTGGTTTTGAATAGGAGAATCTAGCAGTCAGTCAGGTCCTTCCTCTTGCATTCCTGTCAAAACAAAAACAAAAACAAACAAACAAACAAACAAAATCAAGCTGTATCACCCTTGCTTCTCAAGAAAATCTTAATGTAAACACTTAGCAATAGAAGAACTTCTAACAGAAGGAACGGTTGCATGGTAGTCTTTTCGTAGAGGCCTGACGTTGGTGTGAAACATTCTTGGTACACACACTGCCTTGAAAACATAACTAGATTTTCTGTTTTGTTCATTCATCAGCAGTATTGATTATTCTTTATTCTTCTATTCTTTCATTTTTATACTATTTTAACTGCACCTTTCTAATGCTTCTATTCTGTTGATTGCCTCAGAACTCTTGTGAATTTAATAGGTACCTTCCTAAAAACACTACATCCTACAAATCTCTATTACTCTTATAAAGATCCAGATTACAATCCAGAACATAGGATACAATCACTATAAAGAGATGGTAGAGTGGAGGTGGTGAAAAAAAAATAAAGGAAAATGACAGTTTTCTCTCTTCTTGTATTGCACACTTTGTCTAATAATAAGAGTACTTGTTATCACTATATAGGCGGATGAAAAGACAAAATACAATAAGGTTAGATAGAAGTGCGAATTTGAGTGAAGCCAGTACTACAGTGTATTGCATTGTATGTCATCTTCAAATATATGTACCACATTCAAGTGGCACTACACTGGAATTGCAAACCATCCCAAAAAATATTCAGCAATGAATCAATACATAATTTTCTTGGTTAGTGATGTGTTTAGGTACAATTGTTGCTGAATGTGAGAGGATCCCTGCCGGGTTCAGCAAATGCTGTCACAATTGTTCGGACGTTGATCTCTAGCGATCACAGAAGTTAGCAGTGTCAAGCCACGTCCGTAATTGGCTGTTCYACCATCAGTGAATAAATGAGCTACTGAAGAAAATACTTCTTTTCCTCTGCAATAGATGAAATTATCTAAAAATGTACGAGTTTTTGAATGTTAAACTGAAATGAGTTATATATGGTGCAAATAGTCTTATATCATAATAAAACGTACACAATCCTGAATAAAGATTCTACTTACAGAGATAACAAATTATCACAAACATATAAAGATCATTTGAAATAAAAATAAAACAATAAATTTTGAAAAGAATGTGCATTCATGTTTCTGTCTCTTTTTTTTGTTTGTTTCACAACCTTTTTGTCATTGTTGACACTTAAAGAACAAAAAAACCTTGTATGAGATCTAACTTGTGTTTTCTGCTGCCTATATTTCAAGATGATTATCTTGTATTAAAATGAGAAAAGAAAAAAGAAAAAAAAATGTTTGTATAATAACCAAAACTGAGCAGTGTACATTCTTCAAAGACGAAAAATATATTCACCTTTCCRTATTATGTGGTGGTTTCACTAACACAATTACGTATAAAAGTTTGGTACAGAGTGAAATGACAGTATATGTACTATACTATCTGTCTATCTGAGGAAACAAGCTGTTATACGAGCATATGTGAATAGTGGAAATAATGATTTTTTTTCCCCAGGGATCTGTACTCTATTTCTCCTTCTCCAGTTCTTCAATATAYGTTCAACAACTTTTCTGCTCCTGCAGTTCTTCCATCTTATTTCCACRTCATGAAACAACCTGCAAATGTCTCCATCTCCCTCCACTGTTTCCAACCTTCCCTTTTCCCCCTCGGCTCYTTTCTGCTTAACTGAAGCAAAAGGYGGACAGTGATGCAGGTGGCAAGGAATATGCTGAGTTGGATGGCTGTCCATCAAAAGAGATMTCTGTTGTACCCATCTGATTTCCTTGGTGAAGGTGTTAATTTTCATTCTTTCTCCTAGTCACCCCCCATATTTCATGAAACTTAATATTTTATAGAAATATAGTATCTTTAAGATCTTAACCCATCTGTCAAATCTGATTGAAACCGACCAGTGAGATCCAAAGTTTTCAGAGGGAACTGACAAGTGCAGAGAGAATTAGATGGGCAGAAAGGCAGAGCTATTACTTAAGTGTTATTTACTTGGGAGATTAAATAAAAAATCTAGTTTGGGACTAGCTAGATATTTTTCAATAGGTATAAAGTGCTATTTACTTTTCACRAAGTATTTATTGCTCTTATGAACAATCTGACTGCAATTTGTTATCTATCATTAAATCTGGAACAGAATATCATTCTATTAAATAGCATGTTTCAAAWTGATATTTTTGTGCAAAGCAATTATTATTATTATTTGGCTCTAAAAAATTAAGCTAGTAATAACTCTCCTCGACTRTCTTAGCAGAGGTGTTTTGCACTCCTAAAGTAAGAGGCCTCGCTTGGCTCTCTCAGCTCACTTACATGTGTAAATCACTTGATTCCATGAGTCTTTCTCGCAACTTACCTGTGGATGAATGCGGAATGAAAGCTCACAGTGACATCCGAAGCARCCACTTCCATTACAGTATACACACTTATAAAAGCATCTCCTGGYTGATGCTAAGATATGATTGACACGGAATAAATCGAAAGGCTGCTTTTGTATCCTAATGGCTTTGCCTTGCAGGTATAGACTTCAGGCAGTCATTTAGCTTCTTTTTTTTTTCAATCTCTCCAAAGCATCACACAGTCTATTAATTAGGAATAGTGGCAGAAACTGTGGACACACTGTCAGAATCTTGTACTAATGGTTTTGGGAAGGAGTGAAAAGGTATCAGTTTCTATTTCTGAAAAAAATCTTTGCTCGTGTTTTAAAATTTGAGTTGTGCTATATAATAGAAATCCTAAATAAATTTAAAAGAGAGTTAATTTCTCTCAGAGATTCCTTTGGAAGATTATTTTAGAAAGCTCATCTTCATTAACCTTTTCTTGTCTCACTTTGTTAGTTTAAGCAATCAATTTTTATAATTATTCCAAAATACTTCATTTCCCCCCCATCTATTTAAACTAAACTTCAAATGAATTTCAGTCTCTTGTATTAAAGAAACCTGTAATGAGATTGCAAATCAAAACAATAAATCAGAATTTCATTTAACATGGTAACAACATTATTAAATTTGACTGATTAGAAAGAAATATTTGTCACAACAACTAACTCTTACTTTTGCCTTTGTAACACCAAAAGAAAGCTTACACATTATCTTTTAGTCTTCACAGAATAGATTTAGACTCACTCAGCTGAAGTTGCTCCAGTGGCAAGCCACTAGGGTTGTTCGGGGCTGGAGCACTTGCCCTGTGAGATGATACTGGGCTTATGTGGTCTAGAGAAGAGGTAACTCTGGAGGGACTTAACAGAATCCTGCCAGTGCCTACTAGAAGGTTACAGAAAAGATGGAACCAGTCTTTTTGCAGCATTGCATGRCAGTACAAAAAGAAACARTAGGCATAAGTTGAAACAAAAGAGACGACTGGATAAGAGAAGCTTTCTCTCTGAGGGCAGTCGAGCAAGTTTCCTAGAGAGGTTAAGCTCAATTCTTGGAGCTTTTCAAGGTCCAGCTGGAGAAAGCCCTGACTATTTGCTCTAATCTCAAAGTTGACCTTGCTTTGAGCGGGAGGTTAGACTAGAGATCTTGTGAGATCCCTTCCAACCTGAATTATTCATAGTCTAAAGAGCAAATGATCTTCATTAGCAAAGACCATCAAAATAATCCTTTTAAGCACATCTTACTGTGTTCTGTTTTGTCCCTCTGAACAAGTCCTTACCTGAATGTCTAGAAGGATCTCACTGTCTARTATCATTCATGGACTGACTGAAAGAATATCTGATTTTTTTAAAAAGGAAATGTGAGGAGGGAAAAAAGAGAGGAAGAAGGGAAACATATATATACACCAGAACAAGAGACATGTGTCTTTCAACTAGAAATAAAACACCTCTTGCCTCAGCAATCACTACCTGTAAGCATAATCTTATCTATATAATGTAAAAATCTGTGAGTATCTAAGGTATCTCTGRGATAGCTTGTATCTTTTTACAAAACATAGCTTTGTGGAGTCAATTTGAAAGTTCTGAGATGTGTTCGATTCCACCGTTTCTATAACCTCCTTTTATACAGTAGAAGCCTGCAGTTATATCCCTTTTTGTTTTCTCTTCTCCACGATGAACAAACTCCYTCACATATCATGTGCTCCAGCCCTCTAACTCTAACCCTTGTGACCCTCCATTGTGCTGTCTCCAGCTCACTGACATTTATCTTTTCCTGGCAGCTTAAGATTGGACAAATCGTTACAGATATGTTTTCACAAATATTGAATAGAGAGGAATAACCACTTTCCATGACCAGCTAGCTGCAATCTTGCTAATGCAGCCCTGCACATGGCCTGTCCTCCCTTCTTCAAGGGGCCATTGCTGACTCATGCTCAACTGCCACCAGGAAGCCCAGGTCCTTTCCTGCAGCCCTACCTCCTAGCAATTCACTCCCTGGGCTCTAACGTTGCATTACGAGGTAATTCTGTCRCAAGTGTGGGCCTTTCCATTCATCTTGATGAAATTCATGAGGTTTATACTGACCTATTCTTCCAGTTTATTGCCAGTTTAGTTTTGTTTCATCCCATTGTCCAGGTTGCTGATTATGTTTCTGGCCCAGGACTGACTCTTGAGGAGCACCACTCTAATCAGCTGTTAGTTGGAGTTTCAACCACTGATCACTATCTTTTGTCCAACYAGTTTTTCACCTACCTTGTAGTTCAAACGTCCAGTATATTTCCTCAGTTTATTCTCAAAAACATGATGTTAAAAGCTTTACTAAATACAAGGAAAATGTTAATAACTGCACCCCCTTTTTTCACAAAGCTAGTCTTTTCTTCTATGAAGAAAAGTACTATTTGCCCTTAATAAACCTGTGCTGGTGGTTACCAATCATCTTCTTGTCTTCTGCATGTCTAGGGCCTCCTAAGGAGGAAGACTTTAGAGAAAAGGCTGTTGTTTAGTAGCAGCTGAACAATATGGATCTTTGAGGATTTTTGAAGACAGTCACTTGTTTTTTTTTTTTTTTCAAACGAGTACACTCATTGTGAAAAGATGAAAGCTGTGTATTCTGAAGCCCTACATTTCTATGTCAATAAAAAATGCACTAGAGAGTCATAATAACTTTGRAGTCTTTTATTGTATCACATACATTGTTATGTATGTAATTGTATATTTTTCACTCTCCACTACTACTGAGAATGGTCTTCTTTCAGCCTTTGTATCAGAAATATAGTGTTCCAGAAAACTGCTTGTTTATAGGCTTGTAAGCCTATAAAAGTTATCTAGGCTGTCCTAAATAAAGTTCAGTTTATAGGCAGGGTGATTTCATTGGGTACTCAGAGATGGACATTCAYTTCAATGAGTTCTACAATGAATCTACTTGTCCACCAGAATCAATCTCAYTGCATGAACTGTTTATATGTATAAAATGCATCGGGAGACCAACTCAGGTCAGAGCCATGAGCCTTAGATAATTATAATATAGAAACTCCTCCAGAAAGCTACTGCCTTTGCCTGGGCTTGAATTGAGTGGAGCTTCTGCCAGTTCCTGTAGCTTTCCACTACTAAAATTGTGAGTAGAGATACAGAAATAGTGAAAATATATCAATAAGAATAATTTCAGGATTGTTGTTTATGAAATATGACCTAGAAAAACGGCACTAGTTTGTTTAAATGAAATTAAACTGTTTAGGAACCATGAAAAGTCCGTTTTTCAGGCTTTACTGCAATAGCTTCTGTTGAACGATTTTCCTCTCTCTTCTTTAACTAAAAGAAATATCTCACTGGTATTAGCAAAGGCCAATAAAAGCTACTTTTATCGTGAGTGAATAGACACTGCTGCTTCACATCATTAGAAACAATTTATAGGCTCCCAGAAGACACAGCTTAATTGATAAAGCATTAGTGTGATAGAGAGCATTTGTCAAAAGTTAGACTTGTAAACTTACTAGAACTCAATGAAAATGACCTGATTTTTTTAACTGATCCTTCTTGAAAGTGAAATTCTATTTTTTCCTTGTTATTTTTTATTTACTTTCTGTAGATTTTTTTTATTCTGTAATGGAAAGTACCCCCAATTTTTTTTTCTAAGACAGATTATTTTACCTCCAGTAGTAGACATAATTTAAATTTTAAATACGAATAATCTCTTTCTAATTCTTCCTAGTCTTCTAATGAAGTTTTTTTATAGACCTGATTTTTTTTAACTTACTCCTATTTTTATTTCCTCAAAGCTCTTGCTTTCTACGTAGCATAACTGTCTTTGGGTTTCTGATATGTTCTTCTAAAGTATCACCTACCACAGTTTAGTACACCTTTAGTGAATTAAGGTCATCCGTATGGCCCACTCATTTGCTGCAGCAGCTGTACACCAAATGGTACATTTCTACAAAAAGATGTCACTGAGGAGTTATAGAATTATGAAGTCATAGAAATATCAGAAGGGAATTTGGAAGCCAATTTTATTCAACTCTTCCAAAAGAATGYGTAATCCTAGATCACCCTGACAGGTGCATTTCTATTTTTTTCTTCAGAGATATGGAGGGAAGGATATTCCATCAGCTCTTTTGTGGATCATTTCAGGGTTTTGTTGCTCTTATAGGAATAACAGTTCCTRTACCTGATGGGTAACTCTCACATACAAGAATGAGATTATTTTTTTTTCCTTCTTGAAAAGAGACTTTCTTAAAAGGTTGGGATATTTCTGGATCTTCTGTTATTTCTTTTTCCTGTTTTTTCCTCTATCATACTCTTGACTAGCCAATTGTTCAATACTTTGTATTTTTATTTTTTTTCCTTTTAAATATGTCTTTTTTTTGTTTTTCCCTTTATTTCATCTTGGACCATTTCTTCAATCTGTGAAGACATTTTAGGTTTCCATCCTATCCTCCAAATTTCTTGCAATCCTGTGTCATATAAAGGTTTGATAAKTGTACTCACAACAGTGACAACCATCATTAGTGAAAATATCATTAGTGAAAATATTTAATAGCACATATCTCTGTAGATTTGATTTTAAAATACCATTTCAGATTGATAGATAAAAGTAATAGATTTTAGCAAGCAGGTTTTCAAATAACTGGTGATTTTGCCTACTCCATTATATTTTTAGCTTGCTTATGATAAGTATCATGTGAAATTATGCCTTTTAGAGCCAAGATATGTCAACTACTTATCTTGTTTTTTTTTTCTGCTAGGCCAGTTATTCTATCACGCCAGGAAATTAAGCTGTTTTAACATGATATGTTCTTAATAAAACCATGTTGATTTTTTTTCCTAATCAGTTCACTGTCATCTAGCCTCTTATAAACAATTGTTTTAAAAAAATCTCCCTCACACCACCCTGAAAGGAAATTCTTTCCAAGAATCAGTTACAATTATTTGTCTTCTATTCTCCACTTCTTCCTTTACCTTGTTTGGGGAGACTGATCCAAGGCTGGCTATCTTCCATTTTATGGGCTCTCACATGTTACTCACATGGGATCTCGCCTTGCTACTACCAAATTTCTGGCGATAATTGTTAATGCTTGAGAAACCTATGTCAGCAGCCTTCTAACTAACCTAGGGTGAACCTTGTAAGCTTATTTTATTTAACTTTTTACCAGTTCCTTTCCTTTTACCATATACTTCTGTGTCTTTGTTAAGATTTAGAAAGTATGTGCTGTGATTTGATAGAATATACTATGACATAGAATCATAGAATCAGTAAGGTTGGAAGGGACCTCTGGAGATCATCTAGGCCAACCTCCCTGCTCAGCAGGGTCACCTAGAGCATGGTAGACAGAGCTGCATCCAGGCGGGCCTTGAAGAGCTCCAGAGAAGGAGACTCCACAACCTCTCTGGGCAACCTCTGGGCCAGTGCTCCGTCACTCTCACAGGGAAGAAATTCCCCCTCACGGTCAGGCGGAACTTCCTGTGCTTCAATTTCTGCCCATTGCCTCTTGT